>NC_090832.1:57330000-57560000 GCF_028021215.1 Eschrichtius robustus | reverse complement strand
GGAGACTTTTGAATATGTATACTGGTGAGATGAACTTGATATCTATACAATCTAGCAATTAGAAATAAGACTATATCTGATATCTCTGAAAATGATGACAAGTAATCCGAACAATGAAAAATTCAAATATACATTTGCTTTGCTACATAACTACTTCACTGCTGGTGGATACATGAAAGAGGAACCCATACTATTCTGGCTGATGCCCAGCTCCCCAGGAATTAGTGGGATATAGTGCTGGACATGACGTTACCTTGAGTACATGACAGTCAGCCCCTAACCAGGCTCTGATTCACAAGCCTAGGAGGTACTCGTTTAAGTCCTTGGGTAAGATATGAACTTGTGGTAATTGGGCCATTTTTGTCGAATGTCTCCACTGTTTTTTTTTTTCTTCCCAGTCTTGTTTTTACTTTATTGGTGTTGTTGTTAAAAAAAAAAAAAAAAAAAAAAGTAGACTGGGCAGCCATAGCTGCTGATCATCTTGGGAATATTGAATATTTTAGTGTTTTGGTGTCCGAGTGTGTGTCTGACAGGGCCTAGGAGCAACTACGTCAGAAAGGTACTTTTCTGTTTTTTTTCCTTACAGAGTGGTAGGCAGAGTCTGGAGCTGGAGTTGGCTGTCATGTCCAAGTCTGTCTGCTTTTTAAAATGTTGTTTGTTTGTTTGTTTGTTTGTTTGAAATTGGTAGGGTGAGATGAACTGCAGTATAAGATGGGCTGTTTTGATAGAGCCAAGTCATGATACCACTTCTTTTCAATGTTAACATGAATAATTTGTTGTATTTTTCATTCCTTCTAAAGATACAGTTACCTTACTGCATCCGTTATTATATTAAAAAATATGTTAAACAAAACAGAAAATGGAGTCCATCTTTGCTTCATTCCATTTTACTCAAACCCTATTAAAATTAATTAATTTGTAGCCAATGCTTTCTTGACTGTAGGTTCAAAATGATTAAAAGTGAATAGTAATATATATATCCATAAATTTAGTATACTTTTTTTATAAAAAAAGTTACACATGCTGATATGTGTTTGTTTCAATATTAAGACTGCAAATAATGTGGTAAAACCAAAGGACTCAATTTAAAAATTGTTAGAATTTTATTTTTTAACCTAAATTAATTAAAATTAATAATACTCAAAAGCAAGATATAATTATCAGATCTCATTCTCTTATTAATACCATGAGCAGGCAACTCCAGCCATGTTTTGTAATATAATTATGAAATTTTTATATGTGTGTAAAAATAAATTTATGGCAACTTCACTATTTATTCTTATTCTGATTTCCCTCATTGAGGCTAACTATAGTGATAGGAGACATTTGTTTATGCATAAGAAAATAATTTACTACCTATTTTAAAATAAAAACTGGACTAAAACCCCACAGCTCAAGAAATGTGGATAATTAAAATTATTTTCCTACAACATTACTTTTTTAAATGGCAGTATAGACAAGATTTTTGGGCTTCATGCACATGAAAAATGAAACTTTACATAAATAAAGCTTGTTAAGAAATGGATTGGAATGTACATTAAGTCATTTCTTCGAAAACCCACAGAACTAACAAGATATGGAAATCTATAAAAGTGGTTTATAAACTAGAGTGAGAGAGAGAGAGATTTCTCCCTTCTAATGCTATTTTTATAAAGGTTACCCAGTCATTAATATGTAATTCTTATTTTGCACTGTCTCAGGTAGAACTTGAGTCTCCTGTCACTATACTTAAACTCAGATGTCCTAAGAGACTACATATTATCTGAAATTAGCCTCTGCCCTCCCAATGGTTGTTCCTTGCTTACTACAGAGATATGTAAATCTGTGATTTAAGCTTTTATTACACAGTGATTCCATTCTGCCACTATGACCAAAAGTACCTGACTGCTGATCAAATTCTCTGTATTCGTTTCACCTTTTCCCCCCAATCTCTGTTAGGTTCTGAGCTCATGCCCAAAGCGCTCTCCACCAGGATAGTGGGAGGCATTTGGTGGTTTTTCACACTTATCATCATTTCTTCGTATACTGCTAACTTAGCAGCCTTTCTGACAGTGGAGCGCATGGAATCCCCTATTGACTCTGCTGATGATTTAGCTAAACAAACCAAGATAGAGTATGGAACGGTAGAGGATGGTGCAACCATGACTTTTTTCAAGGTAAGTCCTACTGGTTATCCAAAATTTATGTATTAAGATGATAGAATGCCAACAAACCTTTTTCTATTAATGAATTTAAGAGTGTAGCGACATTGTTATTTGTGCAGAACAATCAATAGCATATTCCTCAGGTGGTGGAGAGGTATACAACTAAATATACGACCATCAAGGCAAAACATTTTTATACTTGCAAATGGCAAGGAGTTGTTGCTTTACAAGTATTCCATTTTTGTTTGGAAGAGAATGTGTAAAAAAGTAAAATTATTTTTCCCCAACAAGGTTTTATCTTTGAATGTAAATAAATAAATATATTTACTGAAAATTGAATAGTAGAGTCAGACTCTACAAGGCATGGGTATTCCAGAAGAATAGAATGATTACATGTAAGAATGTTTTCCATACAGACATTTCTTTCTGTTATGATGAGACAAGGTCAACTTGTTCAGAGCCTATAGAAAAAGAAGGAAAATAAGGACTGGTAGAAACAAGCAGGAACAGTTCCTATTCTCTGGACCTTCATCCATCTAATATTCTGGAAGACACAGAATCTCAAAATGGGCTACCCCATTGAACTTGCAATGGTTTGCAGTGGGTCAGCCTGTGGAACATTTAAATGGAAGGTGTGCTTGCACCAAGTTCCAAGCATATAGAGTATCTTGCTCTCCTCTTTATTATTCAGATCTTCTCCTTGCTTCTGCTGGTCTCACTGGGCCAGAGTAGACCCAACGAGGAGATTCCATTTTAGGGAGTCCGTATCACTTCATAATTTCTTTTCTATTTTACTAAGTATTTTTATGTTGTTTGTAGTTTGGGCAAATTTTTAAGCCTTGGTATTTTCCTTCACTGTTCACACGAATGCAATTGGCAGTTCAAGTGGGTAGTAGAAGTGGTAGATGTTTTTTCTTTTAAAAAAATAACTGACTCAAGTTATAAAACAAATTCTTTCAACATTCAGTAAGTGCCTACTGAGTACCAGAAATTGTACTACACGTTGGGTATGCTAGAGCAAATAACGTCTAATTCTCACTTTTAAGAAGGTTATAGTTTAGTTGGAGACAGGGAAGACTAGATCAAGGATCATATAACTGGGTTTTACTTAACTTTGCCAAATAATTATGCAACTTTCTTTGTAAAAATTCTTACCAAATTAAATCGGCTTCTTTTAGGGTTCTGGAGGACACTAAATACCCAAAGAATGAGATAGATTGATTGTTTTAGTCAAATCTATGTAATTCTTAAAATTTCATTACTTTCAAAGAGAATATTTTTTATGCCTAGGTTAAAGATTGGATGCATATTTTTTATTCAATTGGAAAATTATTATCATTTAATCAAATTTATTGAATAATCAAATATGAGCAAAGCATTATGATCAGTATGGTGCTATTTGTCTATATTAATTGCAATTGATCAATTTTCCCCAATTGAATATTTAATATTAATTGATTGTTTTTCTTATAAAACACTTTTTTTTTAATAAAAAAGAAACCAGCTGTTGAAAATTCTAAGTGTACATCATCGGTGTCTTTAACTTTGCTGGGAGTGAATATGTAATGCATTTAAATTATTACAATATTCAAGGGAATTTTGAAGTTGACTTTGTACAATAATACGAATAAAATACTAATGCAAGTGATTTGATACCAGAAGTAATTATTTCTGTTTCACAAATACTTCAGAGTTTAAATTTTATTTTTATTTTCTAGAAGGCTCAAATATCTTAAGTTTCAAAGTTCTTATATATTATGAGCAAGGTATACCTCTGGAAAATCAATGTTTAAAATTTTTCTCCTTTTCCCCGTCTTTAAGCTTATTTTCTCCCTTCTTTGTCTTTCTTGTCTTTCCAACTTCTGTTTTGCTAATTTTTTTTTTGTTTAGTTCAGTTGCTCTCTTGCAGTGTCATTTTGCCTAACTTCACTTTTCTTTGCTGTTCACTTTTCTTCTTACTCTCATCTCTTGTTTTTCTTTCTCACACACACGGGTGCCTCTAGCACCCAGAGGAAAGTGACATGAAACAACTTTCTGTTTCCAACAGCACAGACTTTCTTTCTGTAAAGTTGAAGCCTTTGGGAATGTACAATTGTCACAATAAAAACCACACAGTGATAATCACTAAGTTGACAATTATGGTGATAACTTTATCACATGCTGAATTCTTACTGTTGAAATTTGAAAAAGCATTAGAATTTAAAAGGATACAGTAAATGTTGATTTTTCTTTAGTTATTTTAGTGTAGCCCTAACTGATACTAATTTCAACCTCATATTTTGGCTTGTTAAACTATCTACTTATACCAGCCATTGGTATGAAATTTAAAAAAAAAATTCCCTAGCAATCTGTAATTGAAGCAATTGCATGGTCATTTTGAAATTCTGCAATGAATCCAAGACTATTGTGTATAGTCGATTTACATCTGATACCATTCTTTTATTTCTTAATTAACAGCAATGCATACAAACACTCTAGGAAGCACCCTTAAGGCATTGATTTCTAAAGGAATTTCCATCCTGTTTTTACTAATTGAACAAGACTCTGCTGTTAACTCATTATTCTGAAACAGCTCAGTTCCAGAAAATTATTTTAAAGAATGTTAAAGTTGTGTTACTACAAGCAAAAGCTGGCTCAAGATACCTGGCTTTAAAGGGGGTGAGTCTTCAGTATTGCAAAACACAGAGTTACACCACCATTCTACAACATTGAATAATTCCTCTTCCAAAGAACATACTTGACTTAGTTCATTGACCTTACATGTATATTGTCTTCAAGAAGAGTTCATTCTTCTTTTCTTCTATATCCATTACACTCCGCACAAATTCTCTCCAGGGATAAATGTAAAGCCATGACTGGCAAAATAACTCAAAATCGAACAGATGGTGCTTCTTCAGTGTTATCCCATGTAAAACAATAGAAAGCTATATGACATCACCAATATGTTCTTAATTATATTTAGATAATAAAATTGCTGAGGGCCCAAGGATTTTATTGAAAAACCATAAAGTAGGGATAAAACATTCTGAGAATCTGGGAACTTGGTGTAGCAGAACTGAAATCTCACCCCAGGGCTGAACACTCTACAGAATGTCACCCAGCAACAGCACATTCTTTCTCCTTGAAGTATAACTTCAGCTATAGCTATATAAAAACTATATAACTCAACTATAGCCTGTAGGTGTTATGGTCTCTTTTGAGAATCTCTATATTTTCAAAGTAAGTCATATGTTTTACAAAATGATGCTGAAATCACCTTGTTTCTGTGCAACTTATGACTCAGGTTTTTCAATTTCCACAAATTCTCTCTGTGGATTTGGTCTACCTGAAATCTCTGGCTTTGCCACATATGCTAATATAGTCTGTCTTCCCAAAAGGTATCAAAGGAAATGCATATCCTCTTTCATGGTTATTAAAAAAGATTTCTGCCACATGTTAAAATGACATTTAAATGGTATCAGATACCCAATGTGAATCACTTAATACTTCTGAACACATAGTCTACAATTTAGAATAGTTGCTGAGAGGGAAAGAAACTATGGAATCAGAGAAACCTGAGCTTAATTTCAGACTCCACCACCTATTGGCTGTATTTAGATGAGACACTGCCCCTTGTCAACCTCTGACTCCTCATCTCTAAATTAGAATGACTAACAGAACCATTCTCACAATTTTTTTTTAATGTTAAATGAAAACTCTACATGATATGCTAAGCGCCTAATAAAAGCTTGATAGACATTATAAATTACCGATACTAGAATACATGGCTAATTTTAAAAATTCAGAACTTAGAATGATTTTAAACATAGTCAAGTAAATTATGTTTCTATGACCCACAACTAGATAATTTTAAAATAGATTTTAAAAGATCACACCATGTTTATCTTATTTAAATTGCTTCATTCTTCTCATTATTGTTGTCACAAAGAAGGAATAATTTGATAAGTGAAATTTTTTAAAAATCTGAGGGGGCAGTTCTCAGAAGCTATTTTCTAGGCTATGTATTGTGAAATAGTATACTGAGATGCAATTAACAATTCTTTTGGGAATTTATGCCAAATCACAGGTAAAGGGAACTTTAAAAAGTACTTAATATGAAAAAATGTTCTTTCTTAATTTTAATTTTTTTTTGTAACCTAATAAGTAGGATGTCTTATTTCAGCCAATTTCATCATGCATCGTATGCTCTCAGTTATAGGATATGGATGTTCAGTTTTAAGAATAAATTTTTATTCAATAAATATTTACTTATCTCTTATGTGGAAGGGATTGTGTTAAATCTTAGACAAATATTGTGCATCTCCCAGCACCTCCCAACACTTGTCTACCTCCTATATATCCTTCTATTTCCTTTACTGCCATCCTGGTTCAGAACAGTGTCACCTCTGTCCAGGGTTTTGCAACATTTCTCTTTCCCAATTTTTTTCCCTGTTGTTCTCTACACTCTACAAGGTGACTTAACACCCTCCAAAATCACCCCCCCCCTTCTTTGCTTTAGGATAAGAACCTAGCTCCTTATCAGGTTTACAAGGCACATCGTGGTCTGGCTTCTTTTTATTTTTTAGCCAGCTGCTCTCACACTCTAAACTCCAGCCAAACTGGTTAGTCCGTGTCATATGATGACTACATGATACACCTCCTTCTGTTATGCTTTTCTGCCCTTATCTACCAACCTAATTGGTTATATTTTCTTTATTCCTTGGATCCAAATTCAATTAATCCAGGCAAATTTTCTTGATCCTTTCCTCTACCCAAATCGACCCAGTCTGGGTAAGGTACTCCTTTTTTAAATTCTCTGAGCACTTATACCTCAGTTATTAAATTATCACCCCAAACTGTATTCCATTGGTTCTTCTGTTTCCATACTACACTGCACAGCATGGGTACATGAATTGAATCTGTATCATTTACACTTGGATCTCCAGTTCCCAGCACAGACTTTGCATGTGTTTTGGGCTCTATTAGTTAACAGTTGCCACAATAATGTTGCTTAACAAATGACCAAAAACTCTTAGTGGCATGTAACATAAACCTTCATTGAGCTTGTAAGTCAGCTGTCCTACTCCTAGAAATTTGGAGGCCCAGAGGCTTTTCTATTAATACCTTTGGAACAGACTCTATTTCTGCTAAGCTTTTTTGGCCTTTAAATATATCCAGTTGAGTCCATTTATAATCTAAAAACCACACCCACAGTTCATATTAAAATGTGCCTCTCTCTAGACTTAATCATTGCTACTTTGGGCTAGAAGCTTTTTAATCCAGAGGAGAAAATCTACAAGGCATTTCCTTAACTTTTTCAGAGGTTTTAACAAAGCACCTCAAGGCAACATGCTTAATTTGATTTTTAAGTAAGGCCTGGAGCCATGTTGAAACAATTTTGAGAACTTTTACTGGCTTGAGACACTGAAGATCGCAAACAATTTTATTACCCAACCATACAAATTCTAGCTCCTCCATATCACCTCTAAATTCTGTTTGCAAACTGCCCAGTTCTTTATAAAATTATTTCCTCCTCCTCCTCTTTGTTGTTCTTCTTATTGTTAATAGTGTATCTCTTTCTTGTACTACCTTATCCTATGTAGTAAATAGGATAGTAAATCCTAAATTTACCAGCTGGTACTTTGAATATTATGTCAATTTGTCTGAATATTTCTTTGTCCAAGTCCAGAAGATTATTAGTATGCTTTCTATCTTCTAAGTTACTATAAAACACACTTCAAAAATATTATTTCCCCCTAAGTTTACAGATTCCCATTTTCCCAACCTCCTCTAATGATTTCATTGTCATCTGTTATCAGTGTTACATAGTTAGGTTTCCTTTAAGGTGGCAACTCACTTTTTTAAAAATCAAATTCTGTACGGTTATCTATTGGCACAATGAATATCGCATTCATTGATGGAACATCTACGCCAGAGGTTTTAGGTAGAATGTGTGTTTACTTTCAAAATTTCTCTGCTCTGTAGAGAGCTAAAAAGTTTTCTTCAAAATACATAACCCTCTATGGAATTTCCGTTTTAACCTTGGGTTAAAAAGTCAATTTATTCAGAAGTGTATGAAGTTTACAGTGTTAGGAATGCAAGCAAGTGGATTAATCCATGGGGGGGGGTAGTTTTATTTCTTGTTACTTAGCAACAGAGAGGGTTTTATTTTGTTTTGTTTTGTTTTTGTTTATGCATAGTTTCCCTCTTTAGAAGAACTCAGTACATTCTAAATGCCAGCTCATTAATCTTCACAGCAACCCCTAAGGAAGGTAGGAAGCAATTATCATTATGCTCATTTAACAGATGAGGAAACTGGGCCGTGGAGAGGTTAAGTGACTTATTAATTATGAAAGCAATAGCCAAGGGACTCATAGTATCAACAATAAAAGTAATAGCCAAAGACATCATGGCATATCCATCATTACTCAGAAGAGCTAAGTGCATTAGACATTTTGGCTCACCTACATGACCTCAACTGCTTGATCATATTAAGGTGCTAAAACATTTGCCTTAAGCCATTGGGGCAGATACAACTATAACACGTTCTTTATAGTCTGCTACTTATTCTGAGCTTATCAGTTCAATGGTCTTCTAAAATTAAATTATGCTGGGGTGACAGTATAGGTTTTTAAGCCTGAATTGCTGGTATGGCATGCCTGTAATGATTTTTTGAAAGCTTGAGTGAATTTTGCTTCTTAAATGCCAAAAGAACATAAGTAATTTTTGAGTCAAGGGATAGAATGTAAAAAGTTGGCAGTTTATTGCATGCACTTAATAAATGGATTTAGAAACATACCATTCATTAGATATTTCTTAATTTCTGCAAAACATAATTTCTGTTATTTTTATTTAGAGCAGTGGTGATAATTCAATTATAATATACTTACTATAAAGAGATTTATACATTAGAAAAGTAAAATATCAACATGGCATCTGTAGTTACTTTTCAGATTGAAAAGTGTTTTCTGAAATAAATGTTTATTTCCTCTTCTTATATTGATGTTAGAATACTTGGGAATTTCCATTTTGCGTATTCAGGAAATTGACCTACAATAGATTTTGAAGATGGGAAAGATATTTAAAGTTAGTTTTGAATTTACTTTATTTATTTTTATTGTGATATAATCAACATACAGCATTTTGTAACTTTAAGATGTACAGTGTTTTGATTTGAGAAATTTATATATTGCAATATGATTACCAGTCTAGCGTTAGCCAATGCCTCCATGACATTAAAATTATCATTTCTTTTTTGTAGTTAGAACAATTAAGATCTTGCTTCTTAGCAACTTGGAAGTTTATAACACAGTATTGTTGACTATAATCACTATTCTGCACATTAGATCTGCAGGACTTATTCTTTAAAAGACTTTTATATTTTATATAACAAATTCCTCGTTAAGTATGGTCATTGCAAAGAAAAGGTTCAATAATTATTTGCACATGGACAGAAATCAAGTATGTCTTTCATTGTGTACCAGATTTACTACTTTATATATTCTAATCATTTTCCACCATTATCCAGAAGGGATTCTTTGACAATATAATAATTAGAAAATTCACTATGGTACTTTAGTAAGTACGGGGATTATTTCTTAAATACTTGCTCATGTAAGAGTTGCCCTGTTTATTTAGGTATTACTAACCAGCCACACAGCTTTGTTTTTAGGTAATTTTATTTACCTGGAGTCAATTTATGCTTAGTAATGACAACCCCCTTTTCTCCTCAATAAGTTTGAGAAAAAGGGTCTCAAATGTCAGCTTTATGTCTCACATGGAGGATATTGTCCCTGTGCCTAGAAGGTAATTTAAAACTCAAATATTAACATGAGCATAGATATATTAACATCTAAGTTTTGTGATTAAAATTTTTGGTTTGTTGATAGAAAAACAAATCCCTATGCATGCATCATAAATTCTAGACCAGAGCCCAGTAACACTAGTCATACTGACTACTTTATCAGAATCCCCAGTTAAAGCACTACTTTAACTCATGGGGCTAGTTTTTTATCTACCGAAGTCCTAGGAAATATGGCAACCAGTAGAACTAGATAGCATGTACATCATATGGAAATACGGTCTTGTCTGTGATGGACAGTGTACCACTCTGATGAATAAGAGAATATTCTTGATTTTCATATCAGTTTTCCTTTCTCAAGGGATGGAGTCATTATTTTGTCCGATTTGGATAGATCATCCACTAAGTTTCAAACATCTTTAAAATATCCATTTGTTTAAATCAGTAGCCTCAACCTGTCTGCACATTAGAACATTAGAAGCACTTGGGGAGCTTTTAAAGAATACCGAGCCCCACACCCCTCTCCAAGTCAAGTAATTAAAACTCTCTTGAGGTAGGATCCTGGGCATCTGAGTTTTTTGTAACCTCCTCTGGTGATTCTAATGTGCAGAGAGAGTTAATTTAATTTGAAATTTAAATCACCCCTTCTTTATTGGCAATAATAGTTAATAACTGATTGCATCTACTTCCATTTCTTTCATATTATGGTGAGCATTCTTCTCTTCTGAAACCCAGACCCCAGAAAATATTAGAGGCATGAAATGATAACTCTGCTGACCACATTCTTACTTCTTTTCAATTATTTACCTGAATTACATTTAAAGCCTTTTTCAACAGATTTGCTGAGAATAAATAATCTAATTACATCTTCACTTTTGATAACATTCCTGGAGGCCCCCAATAGGAATGCATAAGAATTGTCTTGTAGCAGTATGAAGAAGGTTAGAGCTTTCTCCAAGAAGTATGGTGGGGTAAATCCTGATTTTTGCTTGTCTCTAAAAAGTTGAGAAAATATATGTTCTATGGGACTTGAGCAGTGAATATATTCACCTTTCCTTTATAAACTTTTATTGCAGTTTCTTCTGTCACGGAGGGGGCGTGGAGGGGAAATTAAAGAAGAGACCCATAAAGGGGCATATTAGAGTATTGGAAGGGTTGTACGTGTGACTTTTGTGTTTTCCTAAGGGGGAGGAGATTAAGAAGAGGTGAAGTACTTCACACTATAGGTATATATTAAGTTAGGTTCTGAGAAGTAGTTTGAGATTTGGGCTCAGGTAGTTTTCTTGCCTGAGGTTATTGTTCGATCCTGTAATATTTGGTGAACTACTGTCACTCCTTTCCTTGTTGTAGAAAAAAGAATGTACCTATATTAATGGATGGGGGTAACTTATTACATAATTCTAATTGAAGTCTTCCTTTGTGTCACTTGATAATTCTTCAATATCCCCCTGCAGATCTAAACTGAAACAACATGTTCCTCAAACATGACATTCTGCTCTATCTTGGAGGATGGGAAAACAAGATATATTTCGGCTTCCAGGCCAAAATCTGTTCTAGTGACTTGCTTGCAAGTTACTAACCTGGGTAATAACTCTATGGTTATTTAGAATAAATAGAGACTTCATTTTGAATTTTTTGTTTATTTCGTGTATTCAAGTTTGTGGATAATTTACTTTTTAAATTTTTCTACATACTTAAATGAGTGAAACAAAAGCTTTATGTGATTGAACACCAGTGTATCTGAGCAATCAGTTTAGATTAATGATTAATTTTATTACTGAAATTTTCATCTCTTCACGTTGCTGTGTTCTTCCTCAGGCACTTTTTCTAGAAATCTAAAAAAAATATCTCACCAAAGATTTTTGTAGCCATATCATTTCTCTAACTCTCCCAAATTATGTTTTTTTTCTGTTAATAGTGTCAAGATATTGGTGTGGGTAATGGATTACTGTTAACATTAGGTTAAATGATAATATTTTGTTTAATATTATAAACTGGTATCTTTGAAGTGTTTTTGTATTCTTTTCAGTGCCTCTTACGGCTTTGATATTAATTAGTCAAGTTTGAAATATTTAAACCACTTCTTTATGATGCATTTAATTTATTGGCAGAGTAAGGGGGTGATTTTTACCCAAAGAGGTTGTCTCCCTCCCCCATCCTCAACTAACACACAGTTTATTGTATGTGAGGCCTGATCCTATGTTCATTACAGGGATTTGCATAAGGCCTACAGAAAACCAACACCATTTTACTATGTTCCCATTGCAAGAAATAAAATGGTGCCTTTGAGGAAAGCTGCTTCATCAGACACTAGTTTAGCATGCCAAGTTACAGCTATCAATGGTGAAACAGCAGATGTGAAGGCTAGCTGGCATCAGAGCATATGAGTCAAAGACTTTCCTATGGGAAAGAAAGAGCTCCATTACACTTTATCTATACTAAGAACATTGGTTCTATCAAGCTGTCTGAAAATTAGAATATGATGGGTTTTATTACCCTAGCTCTGCCAGAGTGAATTCAATAGTTAAAAAGTAAGCAATAACACCATTCTGGCAATTACAAGTGATTAGAGCTTCAATGTATTTAAACTTGGAAGGAGTAGCAACTTTTATCTTAGCTTCTCTGAAATATCACAGGGACAAAAGTTTAATCCCTCTCTAATTGTTACATTTTCGGTATGTACCAATGAAGCTTTGGGGAACTTGAAAGGAAGAAGTCATGTGTTTGACTGAAGTGTAAAGTCTGAGAAAAGATGTTTTAATTCCCTTGGAAAGCAAGTGTGTGAGGCTGCTGTTATTCCAGGATACACTGTGGTTCTCTCTCTCCTTTGCCCTCCTTCCTCCGCTCTGTGCAGGGACCACTCTTGCTGTTTGTCAAGTCAGGATGGCAGCTCAAACACTGTGTCGCACCTCGTCAATCTTAGGAGAGAGGGCCCCACAGGGAGGGAGAAAACTCGAAAGTCAGTTAATGAAGTGATGTTGAGCTGTCATGTCAAATGCTGGATAATGGGTAACATCGTCACTGTAAGAGTTCATAGCCACTGGTTAGGCAAAACTTCGAAGGAAATTCAAGAAGCGCATATTTTTGGATACATAAAAATAGGCTGAGATAAATATTATCAAAAAACTGGCATGTTTTATTTCTTAAAAAATAATTAAAATGAAAAATTCATTTCTTTTACATAAATAGCTGAATAAAAGCATGATTTGGTGTTTCTAAATCAAATATACAAACAAAAAATCCAGACTCTGTTTTGTAAATTTTTTGAGATTATATTTACTGGCATTGTGGCTAAGAGCTATTAATCATGCTTACTGTTTTTGTGGTCGTTTTTTGGGGGTGGGGCATCTAACTTTAGAATACCAAAAAAGACATATTATTCTTATTCCTCTAGATTGTCCATTAATTACAGAGTGAAAACACTGAAACTTCTACTAAATCCCGAATGTCCTTGGCAGTTAATGTTCTTGATTTTGCATGCACTGTGATGTCTCTTTGGAGGGAAGCTATTCTTTCTTTGCAAATGGAATTTACACTAATTAGCATCTTTGGTCAGCTGGAGTTTCTTTTGTTCATTTGTCTTCTTATTTCTTTCCAGAAGTCCAAATAGCAGTAATATCACTTTGTTCTTTGATATTAAGAGCTGATTTAAGACATCACATGGTAGTTTAGTTGGTCCTTTCATTTCATCATAAAGCAAAATGAAGTTTACTATTACTTACTGCTGCTGCCATCTTTGATACTTGATAGATTTTTATTTAAAGACAACACAGAACTGTTATTCCCCTTTGGAAGCAAACAAAATATAAGATCATGAGCCCTTCTGACACTCAATGATTTGATACTCAATCATCATGCATATTCACAAGTAGTAAACAATTTATAACTCATTCCTAGTTTTTTATATCCTTCCTCCTAACCCCACACAGATTGGGAAAAGAACAAAATAAACTTTAGAGTTCGTTAATAGGTGTTGATAACTGCAAGCTGACTATAACAGATTCCTAAAACTATTGCTTTAAAAACATGACTAGATTAAACATTACTGCTAAATGTGTTAAAGGGATCAGATTCTAAAGTAACTCAAATTTTTTTTTTTTTGCTGTAATATTAGTGACCCTGGCAGTGTCTACGATTGTTTAAATGTCTAATGCATACTGGTGAGCACTTTCATTGACCTCCAGTATTCAGAGAAATTCTTCAATAGTAATAAATAAAGAACATTTCGGATGAGTGAATGTGTGTGTATGTGCAAACGTGCTTGAATGAGTGTGTTTTGTAAGAATAAGACATGCCATCTTAATTGGAGTTAAATTATGGATGATTACATAATTTATTTTTCTTATACCCAGTTTCCATATGAAATCTGTTTTAGTAGAAGAATAGTACAGTGTTGGCAATAAATTGTACTTTTATCTTTCCCGACAGCATTTGAATAATGCTTTTGATTGTTATTAGCCTATCGTATACACCATAGCGTTAGTGGAGTACAGTGAAAATATTTGATTATCTCTAAAAGTAGGTGTTTCATTTATTAAATATTGTAATTACAGCTAATTAGAAGCTGCACCATCAATTAGTTTGGTTTGTAGGTCCCTTGACTGTTTTCAGTACACTATGAGTTTAAGCTTCACTTTAATTTATTACAAAAACAATTAAATAAAGACCAAAGAACCAGAAAGAAGCATTAATAATGGATATAAAGAATTGTTGAGTCACTGCAATGCATTTTAACATAATGATTAAGTGCATAGCCTAGATTGTGGCATGAAATCCTACATCTGTCTCTCACTAGGGATTAATTTAACCTCTCCAGGCTTCTGTGTTCTTATAGGTAAGAAAGTATAGGTAAACTGGGGATATAAGTTTGTGTCGTATAGATCGTTTACGTAAAACACTAAACATGTGATAAACTCCCAGTAGTACGTACTTACTGCGATTCTTACTGTAAGGCTTAATAGTTGAATTGTTAAACTCTGTAGCAGATGAAACCATTTCCCCCAATATAAATGCTTGTGTTCCTGGAAATACATCCAGTTTACCTATGGTTAATGTTAAGATCTGACACTCAGTTGCATTTTTGTTTAATTAATAATTTGATCTTGTAGATTACTTTAAAATAATTATTTAAAGATAATATTCTGGATTACACTCTTATACAGCTGAAAAAGTAAAATGCATCATGAATCCATTTCCGTCCATACCTTATACATAGTTTTTTAATTAACGGTCTTTTTTTAATAGTTTAATTAATGGTCTTTTTTTATTAACGTGTGAGATTTGCTTTGACAAACAATTCGTGTTCAGAATTAATGCTTAAATAGAAGAAAAACTCCCATTTTTAATTGTTCTTCCTCTCCATGAATATTAACCATTGTAATTCTAAGCACATTTCTTTTTTTCTTATAAAAATAATGCATATGACTCATGAGAATTTTAGGAAAAGAAGGGGAAAATGTCCTAAGTCCAACCTCCAAAGACAGTTCTTGGTATCTTGTCACAATAACCTCCAGCATTTTTTCTATAGATATATAATATTTTGATCTCATTGGTTTTCCTCGTATTTCAATTTTAAAGACTTTTAGCCCTAATACAGCTACACAGATTCTTCTGTTTTCACTGAGCACAAGTAATGATGCTCTTTTCAGGAATATACTTTAAAGATTCAATAGAATAGCTTATAAGAATGTTCTTATGATCCTTCAGAAATAATTTTTTCTTGAGACAGAGTTTAAAACAAATAGCCTTTTGCTAATTTCCAAACCCATTCCATTTAGTCATTGCAAAATTTCGAAGTATGTTCATATATAAACTCATATATACAGCAGAGAAATCACTTGTAACTTAAATACCTAAGCGATTGGGATATTCATTTTTAATGTTCACTTGATTAAAGTATCAGAAATTCAATGCTTTCAAATATTAAATTTAATAAATATTTTAAAACAAACCTTAAATTAATATCAGTAGAGAGATGATATTAAAAGTTATCTGTTTAGACTTCCTAATATAATCTTGTCTTCAAATAAAAGAGGGAAAAAAATCATGTACTAGAAATATATAGAAATAGTCATTACCCTTTTTCGGTTAAACTATATTAATAAACATTTAGAGGAATGATCATAGAAACATTTTTCTTTGTCTATTAGCTGCACTTTATCCAGCCTTCACATTTCTATGAATGAGAAAGATCACTTGCATGTCTGTGCTCCTCTCACAAAGAGTTAACATTGAATGCATTTGGGTTGGACTTCAGTTTCCCAGTTATACTAGGCTGCTCAGGGTATACTAGCAGCAGGGAACCCCAGCCTGACTCCAACGAATAAACAGAACCTACCTGGGTGAATTAGGAATCCATTTTATCAAAAGGGAAGGAGGTGACGACATAGTTGGCCATGACTAAGATATGAACATAGTTAAAACAACCATATTTAAGTCTACCTGGAATACTATAACCCTTAGGAAGATGTTTCATAAAGGACCTCATAAGGAGCAAATTTGATGGTGACAGTTATTATGATGATGTTGAAGGTGTTGATATCTATGACATAGATCTCCTTGGAATCCAGGGAAAGCACTAGAGCTATTTATGTCTGTGAGAAAAAAAAAAAAGAAAGAAGTGAATTTAAAAAAAAAACAACAAAATTCCTTCTCAAGAAGCCAAATAAACTAGCATTAAGAAAAAAGTAATCTTCCAAAGTCAGAAAGACTTTGTCTGCATTTGAAGGTGCCTGAGAACTAATATTGTGCAAACAGAAATCTTGAGATCACTATATGTAGCCTTTGTCTTAGTGAAGCAGCTAGCGAGTAAGCATCAAGCCTACCAGGCTTCATTTTCAGAGCTGCTCTTTGGGGTCGAACCATTGCAAGTTGTTGCTTCCACTTTTTTCTACACTGATGCTGTAATGTATATAATTCTTAGAGTAAAACTCTTATGGCTAGAAGAACAAAATGGTATTTTGAAAGTAAAAATGGTAGCTAAAGATTTCTTATATGTATTTTTTTGCATTGTCAGTAGATATACAATAGCTACCTTATCCATCCTAACTCAGCCTTATTCAGAGTTTTGTTTCTTTCCAAATCTCAGGCCTAGTGTATTGTCAGTGCTATTCCTTGAAAGTAAGGATACAATGATTTGCTATTAGTCGTCATTAGAGAAACGAGCATTTTACCTTTGCTCCTTTCTTTGAATTTGGGAACACTTTTGACAGCATCAGTAGTTTGCTACAAAACTCTTCAAAGGAATTTTGCTACCTCAGGCTAAGGAATAGGACTGGATTTTTGTTTTGTTATGGCTTTTAATAAAATATGCAGGGCTATTGAAACCTGAAATGTGGCTAGTACAACTAAGGAATAAAATTTAAAATTTAATTAAATTTTAATTAATTTAATTAAAAAATTGAAACTGAGGCCATAGAAGACATTTTCCCATTAAATACAACATTATTTTTTTTAAAACTTTACATCATGTATGATGTTGTACTGTAGAGCATGTGATGTAGCACTTGTGTCATTTTTAGTATTACACATAAACACAGCAGTGATATAGTCAGTGGCAATGGAGTGATTCAGTTCAAATGATTTCTTCTGTGTACTGATGTAACACTATAATGCAGTTGTTTGAATATTTTATGCAGATGGCATAAGTTACAATGACTTATGTAATCCATCTGGTATTCAAATTGAAATATATACTAGTATTTTAAACAAAAAATAATGATTTTTTTTTTAGTTTAAAGAATACATATGGATAGATTTTCAAAGTTAAAATGAAGGTATACTATTGAAGCAGATAAGAGTAGAAATGAAGAAGCTAGTACTACTTACTAAAGTAAAGAACAAGAGTCTAGATGAAGATAGGATACCAATTTCACCGTAAATGGCATTTACAACTTGCTAAGGCAGAGCAAAGTGGAAAAGCTGCTTGTTTGTTGTATAAAAGATTTTTAAGAATAATAAAATGTTCATTATCAAACAGCATTCTCAGAAAATACATAATGAATTTGATAAGCAGTTTCCTCTTAACAGTAACAAGATAATCAATGAAATTAGTTGCCTGAAATCAGAGTCAAATGTTCAAAAAAATTTTTAATGATTTTTAGCAGGAGCTGAGCTTTTATACCTTTGGACTGCTATTAAACAACTTGGATTCTTGAACAGGGAAAAATATTTTTTAGATGGGAAGATAGTAAAAGGTATTATTATTTCAATTATGGGAACGTTAGAAAATTCTGAAGAAAAGATTAAAAGAAATATTTTACAATAAACCACACTCATCCCCCACCCACTCCCCCTTAATCCTTGGCAACCACTAAGCTTTTCTCCATTTCTATAATTTTGTTACTTCAAGAATGTTATATAAATAGACTCATCTAGTATGTAACCTTCGGGATTTGCTTTTCTCACTTAGCGTAGTTCGCTGGAGCTTCAGCCAGGTTATTGTGTATACCAATAATTTGTTCCTCTTTATTGCTGAGTAATTTTCCATGGTGTGGTTGTACCACAGTTTGTTTAACCATTCACTGATTAAAGTCCATCTGGGCTGTTTCCAGGTTTTGGCTATTATGAGCAAAGCTTCTGTGAGCATCTGTGTACAGGCATTGTGTGAACATAAGCTTCCTTTTCTGTGGAATCAGTGCCCAAGAGTGCAATTGCTGAGTTGTGTTGTAGATGCCAAGTTTAGTTTAGTTTTTTTAAAAATAAAAGCTGTATTAAAATATAATGTATATACCATACAATTCACCTATTTAACGTGTACCATTCAATAGTTTTTAGTATATTCATGGACTTGCACAGTCATCACCACAATCAATTTAAAATATTTTCTGCATCCCAGAAAGAAACCTTATATTCATTAACAGTCACTCCCATCTACTGCAATCCTCCCCACACACTCCTCCCACTGGCCAACCCTAGTCAGCCACTAACTTACTTTCTTTATAGATTTTTCTATTCTGAACATTTTCTATAAGTGGAATCATACAACACATGGTCTTTAACTGGCTCCTTTTACTTAGCATAATGTTTTCAATATTCATCTATATTGTAGTATGTCGAAACTTCATTCCACTTTATTCCTTTATGCTTTCATTACAGAATAACACTCCGTTGCTTAGATATATCACATTTTATCCATTCATCAGAGGATGGATATTTGGATTATTTACACTTTTGGGATATGTTAAAAATGGTTGCTATGAATATTCATGTTCAAGTTTTTGAGTGGACATATGTTTTTATATTTCTTGGGTACATGCCTAGAAGTATAATTGCTGGGTCATATGTTAATTCTGTGTTTAACTGAGGAATTCCTAGACAGATTTCCAAATGGCTGCACAGTTTTACGTTACCACCAACACTGTATAGAGGATTCCAGTGTCTTCACATCTTCATGGACATGTTATTATCTTTTTGATTATAGCCATTCTTTTGAGAATGGAGTGGTGTCTCAGTGTGGTTCTGATTTGCATTTCCCTGATGGCTAATGACATTGAGCATCTCTTATGTGCTCACTGGCCATTTATATATCTTTGGAGAAATGTCTGTTCAGATCCTTTGTTCATTTTAATATTGGGTTATTTTTCTTATTACTGTTGAGTTTTAAGAGTTCTTTACATTTTCTAGATACAAATCCCTCATCAGAAATATGATTTGCAAATATTTTTTTCTCATCTTTGGGTTGTCTTTTTACTTTCTCAATTGTGTTCATTGCACAAAGTTTTAAATTTTGATGAAATCTAATTTATATATTTTTTCTTTGCCTTCTTGTGATTTGGGTATTATATTTAGGAAGACTTTTTCTAACTTAAGGTCCTAAAGATTTATTACTACAGTTGGCTCGCCATATCCCCAGGTTCTACATCCTTGGATATGGAGAACTGACTGTACTACACCATTTTATGTAAGGGTCTTGAGCATCTACAGATTTTTGATATCTGCAGGGGGTTCCTGGAACCAACTCCCAAAGGACACCAAGGAATAACTGTATATTTTCTTCTGAGGGTTTAATAATTTTAGCTCTTACATTTAGGTTTATGAGTCATTTTGAATGAATTATTGTATATGATGTGAGGAACACATATACAATATGTGTATTGTATACAATAGGTGAGAAACACCTTCACTCCTTTGCATATTGATATCCAGGTGTCTTAGCATCTATTGTTGGAAAGTTTATTCTTTCCCCATTGAATTGTTTTGCCACTCTTGTGAAAAACCAAATGACCATAAATGTAAGACTTTATTTCTGGAATCTCAATTCTATTCCATTGGTCTATGTCCTTATCTAAATACCACACAATCTTGAATACTGTAGTAAGTTTTGAAATTAGAAAGTGTGAATCCATCAACTTTTTCCTTTTTCAAGATTATTTTGACTCTTCCGGGCCATATGAATTTTAGGATAACTGGTCAATTTCCACAAAAAGCCAGCTGGGGTATTAATAGGGATTGAGTTGAATTTGTATATCTATTTAAGAAGTACTGTTATCTTAATAATATTGTCTTTTGGTCAATGAACATGGGATGCCTTTCCATTTATTTAGGTCTTCTTTAGTTTTTTTCAACAGTGTTTTGTGATGTTGTTATACAAATCTTATGCTTCTTTTAAAAATGTATTTCTCCCTATTTTATTCTTTTTAATGGTATTAGAAATAGACTATCTTTTATAATTCTATTTTCTTAATTTTTCATTGCTAGAATATAGAAATATAATTGATTTTTGTATATTTATCTTATATACTGCAACTTGCGTAAACTCATTTATTAGTTATAAGAGTGTTTTAGCAGACCTCTTTGGATTTTCTATATGTAAGATCTTGTCATCAACAGAGAGATATAGTTTTAATTTTTTCTTTTCATTCTGGATGCCTTTTATTTCTTTTATTTCTTTCTTTATTTTTTTGCTTTATTGCCATGGCAATACATGAAATTTCAGTATAATGTTAAATAGAAGTGGCAAGAGCATATCTTTTTGTTTTGTTCCTTTTCTTAGGGGAAAAGCATTCAGTCTTTCACTACTATGGTATTAGGTGTGGCTTCTTTATAGGTGTCTTAAATCAGGATGAAGACATTCTAATGCTTTAATTTTATGTGTCAGTTGGACTAGGACACTGAGTGCCCAGATATCTGGTGAAATATTATTCCGGGTGTGTCTGTGAGGATGTTTCTGGAAGAGATTAGCATTTGAATTGGGGCACTGAGTGAAGCAAATTGCCCTCCCCATGTGGGTGGACATAATCCAATCTGTTCAGGGCCCAAAGAGAACACAAGACAGAGGAAAGTTGGATACTCTCTCTGCCTGACTACTTGAACTGAGACATTGGTCTTCTCCTGCCCTCAAATTGAGATTTACACCATCAGCTCCCCAGGTTCTCATACTTTCAGACTCAGACTGAATTACACCGCTGGCTGTCCTGCGTCTTTAGCTTGCAGATGGCAGGTCATGGTACTTCTCAGCCTCCATAATAGTGTGTGCCAATTCTCTCTCTCTCTATATACACACATATGTACGGGCACACATGTATTATATATATGTAATATATAATATATATCCTACTGGTTTTCTTTTTCTGGAGAACACTGACTAAAACACATTCCCTTCTCTCCCTAATATTTTGAAAGTTTTTATTATAAAGTGGTGTTGGATTTGTCAAATGCATTTTCTGAGTCTAGTGAGATGCTCATGTGTTTTTTTCTTTTATTCTGTGGATAAGGTGTACTACATTAATTGGTTTTAGCATTTTAAAATGACCGTGTACTCCTGGAATAAATGAGAGAGAGAGTGGAGGAACTAGGAACAAGATCATAAAGAAGTGATGCCCAAATAGATTTTGACAGAATGGAATAGGGATTTGACAAGGCTGAAGGAAATTCGTGGAGGAAGATAAGCCCATTAATAAATCTATTCTATTTTATTTACTTTTTTTTATCCCCTTACAAGATATTTTGAGGACCTGGATATTGTGGTTATCTGGTTATCCAGAGCATGTCACGGAACCAATGGCACATTTAGGTGCTCAAGAAATTGGAAATGCATAAATGAGTCAATGGACAAGAGAATGGGATAGATGATTTATAACTAATATTCAAATGAGTCAGGTGAGTAAGTGATATAGTAAAATCATTGAAAAGCTTAATTCAGTACCTAGTCTTTTTTTTTGGCTGTATTGGGTCTTCGTTGCTGCACATGGGCTTTCTCTAGTTAAGATGAGCCGGGGCTACTCTTTGTTGCGGTGTGCGGGCTTCTCATTGCGGTGGCGATGGCTTCTCTTGTTGCAGAGCATGGGCTCTAGGTGTGCAGGCTTCAGTAGTTGCAGCACGTGGGCTCAGTAGTTGCGGTGCGTGGGCTTCAGTAGTTATGGCCCATGGGCTTAGTTGCTCTGCCGCATGTGGGATCTTCCCGGACCAGGCATCGAACCCGTGTCCCTTGCATTGGCAGGTGGATTCTTAACCACTGTGCAGGGAAGTAGCAGTACCTAGTCTTCTGAATAAATCTTTTGCTCCATGGGTTGATTTGCATATTTATAAAAAATACATTACAGTACTGGGTCAATATTCTAATAGAATATTATACTTCTTTTATTCTTTGCCCACTTATATAACAAGGAATGTGACAACTTCTGCTGGTATGAGTTCCACTGTGTAAGATATTTTTTGAGGAAGGAATGTGAGGTTGTGGATTGAGGAAGGAGACTTCTAGATGTAGAGAAAATCACACTGTTATTATTAAAATATGTATTGTCTTGACAGAAAGTAATGTTATAATTAACATATATACAAGATATACAAGATAAACTATAGGATAAATCAAGAAAGTTAAATAATTCTACCTTTTTTTAAAAAATGAAAATGTGCACAATCTTCATGGGAACATGACATTTAAGCTTAGTGCTAACAGATGGGCAAGATTTGGAAATTTGGAGATGAGGGGGATGCTGTTTCCAGAATGGGATAAGAAGAGGAAAATAGGGTATATACAGTCAAGAGTGATTATTTGCTTTGATAAGGATTGAGTTTGGGAAGAATAGTGAGAATTACAGATAGGTGGCTTTAGGAAAAAGGAGTGATTTTCAAGCTTCTTAAAGCTGTGAAACCTTTTCTTTAAGAGGTGTCTATATATAAAACTCCTAAAAGCAGAGCAGTTTGGGTTACAGCAGGGGAGAAGGACTAGTACTTGACAGGCCCATCTCCTCCCCACTTGCTCTCAGCTGTGGTAAAGATGATGCTAGAATGAAGTTCTCAGCCCAGGTATCCCTTAAAATCACTAGGGCAGCTTTTTAAAACAGTATGAATGCTCAGAACAATTGAAACAAAATCTCTAAGAGTAAAGCCAAAACAGTTTTTTATTTGTTCATTTTTTAATCTGCCAGTGATTCTGAAGAACGTACAAAGATTGAAAGCCATTGTCATAGGGTATAATGAAGCACTGTCGAAAAGTGACTCTTTTATGTCATCAGTCTTTAAATTTGGGTAAGTTTATACCTGGGGGTACATAGACACTTTCTCAAATATTGAGGGTGCTAAAGAAAAATTTTTAAGTTTAAAACGTGATTCTTATGAGAATATAAATGAACATGTATCAAAGATTTTATGGTTAAGACTCGTTCAAAAGAGAATTTGAAACAATTGGGAGTACAAACATGAATTTGCTAATAGATGTGAAATTTCTTATAGTTTAATAAAATACAATGTGTGGAGTTACCTATTCTATAGGTTGTAAATCAATTTTATCTCTAACATATACAATTGATTTCCATTGCTATGGACAAGAATTGTTTGCATCACTATCAGTTTTCTACAAAATAACATCTACCCCTACAGGGTTGTTAATAATTAGTGTAAAGTCTTGGTGTGTGTGTCGTTTGAAAAATGCCATTGGAATTTTGATAGGGATTTGCGTTGTATCTGTAGATCTGTAGCATGGGCAGTTTAACAACACTGATTCTTCCAATCCATGAGCATGAATATTTTCCCAATTATTTGTATACTCTTCAGTTTCTTTCATTAATGTCTTGTAGTTTTCAATATACAGGTCTTTGCCCCATTGATTAATTTATTCTTAGGTATTTTTGATGAAATTATAAATGGAATTATTTTCTTTTTTTTTCTTTCTGATAGTTCATTATTAGTGTACAGAAACACAACAGACTTTTGTGTATTCATTTTGTACCCTGCAACTTTACTGACGTTTATTTGTTCTGTCAGTTTTTTTTATGGAGTCTTTAGGGTTTTCTACTTATAATATCATGTTATCTGCAAATAGTGACAGTTTTACTTCTTCCTTTTCAATTTAAATGCCTTTTATTTCTTGTTCTTACCTAATCTCCCTGATTAGGACTTCCAGTACTATGACCCTTTTAATTGTGAAATCAATTTGCTAATATTTTGTTGAAGATGTTTACATCTTCATTCATCAGGAATATTGGGCTGTAGTTTCCCTTTATGGTAGTGTTCTTGTCTGGTTTTGATATCAGGGTAATGCTAGCCTCATAAAATGAGTTTAGGAGAGTTCCCTCGTCTTCCATTTTTTGGAAGAGATTGAGGAGGATTACTGTATCCAATCTTCTCTTGAGCAAGAGAAGAAGAAAGAAACAGAGAGGAACTACAAAAGCAGCCAGTAAACAATTAACAAAATGGCAATAAGTACATACCTATTAATAATTACTTAAAATGGCTCTTGGAGGCAAAAGAAAGCTGGAGTGGCTACATTTATGTCAGAGAAAATAGTGCTTAGTTAATATTATATGTATTCAATGTTTCACTATTTTATCTTAGAAATAAATTATTTATTTATTCAATAATTATCTATTAACTAATTCAGTTTAATATTAATCTAAGGTTTAAGTTACCTAAATATCTTGGAAATTTTGTTTGACACACTACAGAACACAATTATTATTTATATAAAAAGTTTGAGAGAATCATGATTCAATTTATTTTAAAAATTATATCTTTTCATAATATTAAAATTTATATAGGAGTAAATTTAGTTTATTTGATTAGTAAACCAGTATAATAACAATAAATTCAGATTAAATATATTTTTCATGAGAAATCAAACCTCAGTCTTATAAAAATGAGATATGCCCTTGTATATTATACCACACTGATAATTTATATAAAGTCATATAACCTTTTTTTCTTTGAATAATAATTATTTAAAAAGTCTGATTTGGATTTTTATTGAAAATGGCCTTTGAAAGTCATCTTTTAGAGATTATCACAATTCATGCATTAGAAATTCTGTTTATTGTTTTCTGAGTGGAAATACTCAGTTTATATAAACACTTATTTCTGTAAACTCATCAGAACAGTGCTTTTTTTAATTTTAAGAGATGCTATTATATATTAATACTCTCTGAAGGTAGAAGTCAAGAGCTTCCTTAACAGGAGACACAGCAAGGAGTAATACCGAAATAGTGTTTAAAAACTATTGTAGAGAATATGGTCACTTCAATGACATAAAGAATCATTTCCAAAAAGATAATGTAAGTTTTGCCCTCTAATAGAATTATTTCTTTTCTTTGTCTATAGGATATATTTGGTTTTAGTGCATAATATTTAATCCAGCATATAGCCTTTGCAGATGAAAGTTTAATAAGAGTGTCTCATGTAAACCCAAGTGAAATATAAATTGAAGTAATGGTAAACAGCAAAAAAAAGGGATTTGGCCAGCAAACGCTTGGTTTGAGAATGGAAAGAGAGAGATTTTGAGTTATAATAGTACCTCTTTGTTTATAATCCCTTTCTTAGGGCATAATAAAAGTTTCCTCAGACAAAAAATCACCTGGAAGTTTATTAAAAAGTTAAAAATCTGGGCCTCTCCCCCAGTTTACTGAATCAGAAACTCTGTCATTGGATTGAGAAGCTTCCATTTTTAGCAAACACTCCAAGTGATGTTTATGAATGATAAATTTTGAAACCAGAACTCTTTAATAGGTGACACCTACTTTTAAATACCCTTATGCTTATAGTTGCAAATATGCATAACAGAGTAAATGTTCAATCTCAGTAAAAAACAAAAAATCTAACAACATAGGGATCTTTTTGCAATGAAAGATATATATTCAGAAAGACTCCTACTATCTGGAAAAACTTCTTTGTTGACTTTTCTTCAGAAAATTAGAATCACTAAGATTTTTCAAAATCTTTGTACAACTCAAGATATGTCCTATTTTTATCTCATCTTGTACATGTTTTCCAATTATAAGATTATTTGCATTAAATAATACTTTTAAAGGATCAGGAATGTGATATATAAGAATACTGGAATATATAAAATCATTCCCAAGTGGAATCATCAATATTACTCAAAGCAAATCTTTAGACCATCATTCCTTAGGACACTGTGTGAACCAAAAGCTTTATGGTGGTCAAGTAAGTGTGAGAAATGCTTCATTGTGTAACACATCTCAGTGCAGTGAGTCACAGTAAATGTTGACATACCAAAGGCTTTGAGAAGTCTTGAAGTGCTGCAATGCAATCTGTTCCAATACTGTTTAACTTAACTAAGGTATTTGGTCACTAGTAATATATTAGAGGATGAGGAAATATACTTTTAGATGCACTAAATTATGTGAATCATAGTGTTTTTTAATTAACAATCAAGATACTATATTAAGTTATACTAACTCAAATTCTGAAAGTTATTTTTAGTAATTGATTCTGTACTATGTAACTGATTACTTGTGTCTAGGGAAATTCAGCAGACTTGCCTTTTTGTAAAGGATTTTACATAATAAATGCATTTTCTAAAATATAAGTGATACCAAGGAGTATTACAAAGAATTAAAATGAGACATGCAAAATTCCTTACACTTTTTTTATTTCAATAAATGTTTTTTGAGCATATACTATATGTGCTAGAAAATGTGCTAGATTCTAGGGATACTGATTAATAAGAGAGCTATATCCTGCCCTCCTGGAGTCTGTAATTCTGTAGAGAAGACAAATACTAAGGACCTAATTAGATATATGTTGAATGCTAAATAAAAGGTAGAAGGTCCTATAGAAACTGCATCAGTCAGCGTTCCCCAGAGAATGAATGATGATGAATCAGAGGAGTTTAGGCTCCTCTTAAAAAAAGAGTGGTTCAATACCAAATGTAAAATATATAGCTAGTGGGAAGCAGCCGCATAGCACAGGGATATCAGCTAGATGCTTTGTGACCACCTAGAGGGGTGGGATAGGGAGGGTAGGAGGGAGAGGCAAGAGGGAGGAGATGTGGGGATATATCTATATGTATAGCTGATTCACTTTGTTATAAAGCAGAAACTAACACACCATTGTAAAGCAATTATACTCCAATAAACATGTAAAAAAAAAAAAGAGTGGTTCAAAAATGGTCTGTGGAATCTGAATTTGGAATGGAGGTAAGTGACAAGAAAATGACAATTAGAGACACAGCAGCAGTTCACACTGAACTGTCTACCCAAGACTGATGCAGCAGGCTTGAAATTTAAATACTTAATGTGCAAAAATAACCATGATTTTCTATAGTTAACCTAATTTTGATCTGAGTTTGAGTTTCCTATGATAGTGGGATATGCAAGAAATTTGGGAGGATGAAGAGAAAACCAACCAAAAGACAACTACTGATTAAGCTTGCCAAGTTTACTCTGTTCCAGGTTAAAACCATGACTTTAGTGTATATATTAAACTCTTCCTGGGTTCCTAGTCAAGCAGCTTTTTATAAATCATGCCCCTAGGCAATAGAATTCCACCTTAATCTATCATGCCAAACAGTAAGCCAGGCTCCATTTTTCCACCTTGCCTGGAACACATGTGTTCCATATACAGTATGAGCTGAATTCTCAGCCATCTCTGCCTGATTCCTGATGCAGATTCAAGCAGTCTGGTGGCATTATTCCATCAACCTTTCTACTTTGTTTTGTTTTAATTTGTTTCAAGTTTATTAATATATTTATTTTATTTTTTCTTAGCATCACGGACTTAAGATTTTCTTTTTTTATAATACCATCTTTACCAGAAAGTCCTGATATATTTCTTAACTTGTGAATTAATCTACGAAAAGTACTCACTATACAACAGATTCACTAAGTTTAACATCTTAGGTACCTGAGAAAAACTAGCCCAGACACTCATACAGAAGGTTAGAAGGTCATACGGTGCATTGTCTATGTCATCAACATCATTCAGCTCAAAAATCGTCAACTGAGCATCTTTAATGCTCAAAGTCTACTAGACACGAATAACCAATTTAAAGAGGTAAATGATCCTTGACTTAAAAGATTTTACCATTTAGTAGAGGTGTCAGCCCTATAGATTACCATACTATGAGGAAAAAATTGTTACTATAATGATAATACACTCAGAGTTCTTTAGGAATTCAAAGAAATGGTGGTTCATTCTAACATGGAAAGTCAGGAAAGGAGGGATATGGGAGTAAATTTACAGAGGAGTTATCATTTGAACAACGCCTTGAAGAAAAATTTCAAAGAAAGAACAATGGAAAAGAAAATACTTTCTTCTTCCTCTGAGATGAAATGGACAGAGAAGAAAAGTGGAGGTTAAAAAGTATTTTGAAATGAAAATGAGAAAATAGAATTCACTTAGATGGCCTTAATTTTCTTAGGTGAGCAGATGAAAAACAGAGTTGTATGGTTAATGAGACTGAGGTAGGGATCAAAGGTAGGAGGATAGCTGGGTGGTTGCTTAGGTGATGGATAGATGGAAGGAAAGAAATGTAGAAAATATGAAAGCAAACATTTATTGAATTCTTAGTCTCTGCCAGGCAGTGTGTTTTCACATCCACTATGTCAAGCCAAATTGAAAGGACAAAATAAGCTGGGAATCTTTGAATTTTGGGTGGTTATGAATATTCATTTGTATTAATTTGTCATCAAAGTTCAACAAAGAGAATTTGTGGGTGGTCTTTTTAATCCTTAGCCTTGGCTATTCATATAACTTGGGCCTAGTCTCTTCCTCTTAGCAGAAAAATAACTTTCATGTCATTCATCTGTGTCTTTCTCTAATGACTCTGTTTTCTGAATGGTTTCTTGAGAAATAATTTTTTTTTTTTTTGTAAAAATGAAATGTGTGGAGTTAAGCTTCAACACCATGAAGTTTGCATTTATGGTCACTCTACCATACATTTATGATCATTAAATTGTTCAGTTTTAATCTGGGTGGTAGACTGAATAATCATCCATTTAATCTAAATGTGAAGGAAGATAAGCTAAAGGATGGCTTCTCTTCAGCCTCATCTAAATTGTAGGTGTAATTTAAGGCAGGAAGGAGGAAAGTCCTGGGTAGTGAAGCTTAAGAAAATGAAAAGGGCAGGAATGAAAATGCAAAAGCCATGGCCGTTTTCTCGTCATTCACTGCTATCATCACCCCTTGTGTTGTGTACAGGAATCCAGAATTTCAGTGTAGTGCCACTACAGGGATAAAATGTGCCTAGATTAGACAAAAATTGAAGACTGCATACAGTGAAATGCTCCAAAAGACCCAGATGGCACCATTTGCACATACCTTCAAGATGTTGATGACCTTATAAAATGCATGGCATCTCAGTAGTGGCGTGGAAGAACCTAGAGACAGCATGAGAACCAGACCACTAACACCAGGTCTCTAAAGATAAATCTGCTTCCTTCTTCACTCAGATGCTGGATTTGGAAAAAAGAAGGGAGAGGGAAGTTCCCTTGAAAGGAGAGAAACACCTCTAAAAGAGTCCAAATATCCAGTTTTCCTAGGATAGTCCTGATTTTCACCTGTTTAAGTCAATTTAGTCCTTTTAATTATTTTAGCACCCACTCTTCATTCTCAAAACTGTTCCATTTGGGCAATAAATGGCCATCCTCAAACAGAAAGCTTGAACTCTTAACTGGTTTAATATATACGCTAAAGTCATGGTTTTAACGTGGAACAGAGTAAACTTGGCAAGCTTAATCAGTAGTTGTCTTTTGGTTGGTTTTCTCTTCATCCTCCCAAATTTCTTGCATATCCCACTATCATAGGAAACTCAAACTCAGATCAAAATTAGGTTAACTATAGAAAATCATGGTTATTTTTGCACATTAAGTATTTAAATTTCAAGCCTGCTGCATCAGTCTTGGGTAGACAGTTCAGTGTGAACTGCTGCTGTGTCTCTCATTGTCATTTTCTTGTCATCATCTTTTAGAACATCCACAAAAAATCTTTAGTGCAACCGTAAACCTAGGGTTTCTCTCTATTGATTAGCACACTTTTGCACTAATAAGTGTCCTGTCAAAATATTATTGGATTTCCAATATTATACAACACATTGGCTTAAATTATTGCTGTCTTGTATGTTAATGTAATTGTTCAGTTAATGATCAAAATATTTTGCTTGGTGAGAAATTTACTTGAAATCACTCTTTCATTTCATATGAAGTAGAGCCAAAACAAATTAAAAACTTTTCTCACCTGAAAGTGCCCTACAATTTCCTATCAATCGCAGAGAGAATATGTTGTGTTTGAATAATACTGTCTTAGGAACATTTAGTGATTATTTACCTACAAGTCCTTAAACTAGGTTTGTTGATTTTTTTAAACCTTAGGTTTCAAATTCTTGAAATCCTATCCTGGTTTTATTTTTGGAACATGAGCTTGAAAATAACCATAATTTTTGAGAATTTGGAAAGCATGTTTGCCATACTGCTGTCCATAACATGGACACCTTATATCATTTATTCTGAACAAAATAAAAGCAAATTAAATATTGTCACAGACAGAACAAAGCTGATCTTTTAAAAAAATCTTATGTTCTACGTGTGGTACAGCTACATGAGGTAACCTTTCATAAATTAGATTTAATATTCAAATATCAAATGGGTAAAATTACCAAAAAGTCTCAAATATTTGTTTAAAGTTATTAATTCGATAGGTATTTATGTAATGGGGAAAGAACAGAACTGGGAACACAGAGCTTTGGCTCATGTTCAATTTTAAATGGTAATCTGTTAACTTTAAACTGGAGAGTTTACCATCCCCAGCAGAAAAGTCATTTGGAAATGTATGGAATGAGATTTACTTTTTGGCTGCATCCTAACACAGAAGATAAGGGATGCTAAACTCCCCATTCTTGTGTGTGGGATAGTACCTGGCCAAAAAAGAATTATCCTCCACAAAATGTATCTTTAATAGCTTTCCCCTTGACTGGAACATTGGAACCGAGATTCATTTATTTTCTTTGGGTTTCAGTGAATCTTCAAGGATACTTCCAGTTTTGAAATACTATTCAGCAGTTATTTAGAAAGAATTAAACTGGAACAATTACCCTAGTAGAATCACAGATATATTTGTGGTTTGTACAGATGAATACACATCAAACACATGTGCACACATACAGATTTTCACTTTTAACAACATCTTCTCTGAATGAGATTTGATCAAAGCCTGCTCTATTTCGGAATCAATTCAAGGAGAATTAGTTATGGAAGCAAAAAAGGGTCTTTTCATAAGATTATGTTCCAGAAGATGATCCATAAATCAGACCCCAATAATGAAATTAAACTACATTTTTAGAGCAGTGGTCTTAAAGCATCTGTTTTTTTCCTTTAAAGAAACAACATACTTTTTTCAAATAAAGTAACACACATAGTCCTCCAATGTAGAAAATGTATGAAAGTTGAGCTCTTCATTGTCCCATGGTTGCCACCTTCTCCACACCCTGTCTTCCTCTTCAGAAACACTAGAGAAGTCGCTATTAAATCCAAGGACTCCATAGAATATTATGGAAAATGTATTACTGTGAATTGGAGATCACCGGACTCAGTGACTAGTCAGATAATAAGCAAATGAAGTCAATTGTGCCACTCCTGGACAATTCAGCAGTGTAGGTATGAAGTGAATTTGAGATGCCATATCATCCGGTATTTTGTTCTTGAGGACGGCTTTTTCGCTGTATTCCAGATTAGACATTGTTACATTGTTAGAAGTACCTTTGTTCATTCATTATAATGAAACATTTATCTTAAAAGCCACCATGCTCCTTAATATTTCAGGTCCAGTAACATGATAAAGTCCTAACTCCTTCCAGCTGTCTAGAGAAGTAGTTCCACATCTCTCTCAGTCACGTTCTGGCTTTTTGCATCATCTCTGAACAGAGAGTATGAAGTCTTCCATGGTTTTTGGAGATTGATTGCCTTCTGATATATCTGTGCATGTTTTGGATCTTATTCTGAAAACACGTATATTAGCTACGTTCAATGAAGCAGATGTGGTCAATAAATAAGGCTCATCTCCATTAGCCAAACAAACACCAGGACTATAAATATGCATAATATTCTTATCCCTTAATAAAAGAAGCCAAAAGGTAATCATTGGACGGCAAAAAATGTGAATGTGAAGTGAAAGCCCGGGATGGCCTTGAAAGAAAGTTCTTAGGATCATGCAGAGAGCACCCGTTGTAATAGAAGAGTGTGGAAGAGAGGGGGAGAAAAAGAAAGTGGTAATAAAATAGAATGGAAAATGAAAGGAAAGACAATGCTAAGGTGCACATATGTTTGGAACTTAATTTATGTCAAAGTGTGTGGTATATGTAATATTTTTGCCCACATTATATAATTACATCATATACTTTCTGTCCAAAAAGTGAAAAGATGTGATACGAAACCTATTGTACATTTTATACTCATGCTATTGAGAAAAACGTGTCTCTCTTACAAAGTTCATGCCACATGCATTTTATACTATGAGGAACTACATTTGAATATGAATTTATGCACTTTTATCTCAATGTCTGGATTTCAATCTCTTGCAAATTAGCAATTAAATTGAACTAAATGCACTTTTGATAGGATTTAAATGCCATTTGATTCTTTTTCAGAGCACTCATAAATATGATCTTTTTATTTTAGTGGGCTACAATTATGAATTCAAAAAATGAAAACTTATTTTTTTATTTCATCAAGTGACAAAGGAATACAGAACTCAGAATTTATAATGATGGAGATGTATCCTTAAACTATTCTTTTAATTTTACGTTCATTATATTTTAGTGTCTGTGTGACACTTCTCAAAATGAGAAGAGTGACTTAACAACTGGTGAATGTGTTGGTGTGGTTTGACTGGATACTTTACCTGAACTGACCACACATTCGTCAGTTTTCGTATTTTCTGCATCGTTTGAACTTGACAGCTCTCTTTTGTCATCACACTAGCCTTGATAGTCATAAGGAGATAAAAGTGTTTTAAGTGTCATGATGAAAGATTTGGAGGTTTATTTGCTTTATCTCTTAGGCATGCTTGAACATATATGCCTGCATTTTCTATCTTGTTTTGATGCATTAGTACTTCACTTCCCTGCATGACATGGTGAAGTTTGGAAGAGTATTACTTCTAGACCTGATTACGATATTGCACCAGACCATTAGCAGAGAATCATTCTATTATAATTCATGCTTGAAACAGTGCCAACACTCATTGGTTGAATAACTGAATCTGTAAAAAAAAAATCTATTACATATATGAAAAAAAGGTAAAAGTCATTTTCAGTTTAAGAACTGTAGTCTGCATATCACTGCATGGGAGTTATATTGTTACTTACTTGATACTAATTTTTGGGAACACTTTATATAGGACATTGGTGAAGACATAGATGGCTACATTCAGAGTGGTTGCATTTTAGGTTGGCTCTTTAGAATCATAGCAAATGAAATTCTAATGGTAAGCAAACAAAATAAAAACAGATAGGTGGTAATCCTTTATTAATTCCATAAATAATCACATACTTTTGCTTTAGTAATTTCTATCACATTGAAATTTTAAGCCTAATGCAGATGGATCTTTGACCATTTTTAATAGTAAGTTTACCTTGTGTATAAATGTAATGAAAATGTAATTGCTTGTTAAATTCCTATTAGGTGTATGATACTCAGTATAAGACATATGGGATTAATTAAATATGTGCTATATCGTATTAATGAATTTGTGTTAAACACCATTAGCTTCCTGTATTATAATTAATTAGATGTATATTAATTATTAGCATAATAAAATGTATAAGTAATTATGTATACAGTTGTATTTAATTACATGAATATATTTATATTGATCGAATTATACTTATAGATTTACATTTTAAAATCTTCATTTTTCTAAATTCCAATCAGTATAGATTTACAAAGTATATAATCTTGCCCATATATAGTCAACATAAATACTTCTTCTGTAATTTCTTTTTTCTGTTTTCTACAGGCTTAATCTCTCATTTGATTTGCATTCATTTCTGTGAAATGGTAGCATTAATTCCCTTTTCTTTTTGGACTTATAATTCTCTGTACCCGTATTTATAAATGTAAGTCCATAACCAGTTACCTTGGAAACTATTTAAAGAACATATTCTCTTTTCTATCTGTTTTATCAGATCATAAAACTGCCTTCTTTCTCCTTCATCTACTGCTTCAAATAACTCAGTGCTGTGGGAACTGATAAGCTCAGGGTTTATGCCAGTGTTAGGTCTATGTGTGTATGTGTACATGTGTGTGTTTATATTTTGTAGATGATTTGTAAAACTTAATCATAATGACCTTGTATATTGCTTCACACCATCAATAATGAGGGGCTAACTAACCGTGTGACTAAAAACTGAATTTTGAGATAATTTCTCTTATTAGTATTCTAACATCTGAATCTGTAGTATGTAGTATTTCACCAGTGAGATATATACAGTATTATAATAGTTTGTATTAGACAATATGTTTGGAGTTATTTTTAACTCTAATCTGCACTATGAGAGATTGCAGATTGAAACTGCAGATTGCCAAAGAGATCGCAAAACAGTGTAATGACAAAGAATATAGGTACTGGGGTTCCACTGTCTAAATTTGAATTGAGCTACTTAATGCTCTGTAACTGGGGCATAATAAAAGTACCCACTTCATAGGGTTATAATGAGTTAATTCTTGTAAGCACCTAGAATATATAGCTAATGCATGTTATAGATCTAACCAATTGACTTGAAAAGAATGGATCTTAAACTTTAATTAAAATCTATGCTAATACATTGCTGATGATCTGAATAGAAATTTAATTTACATCTATAAATCTGTAATCTGGGAGTTAAATGTCAATAAAATCAGATGTTGAACTGCATAAATGCCATGCATTTTTTCAGCCTCAATTTTTAAGTAAAAGTATGTTGAATTTGTATATTTTTATAAAAGAACCTTAAGGAGCTTGTTAATTATTTTTGGATGTCCTTGCAGACAGTCCCCCTCTGTTGCACACCTCAAACTTTTTGTACATGAATACTTCACAGTGATTTTGATGTTTTCAGATTCTTACTTTATCAAAGACATTTATTAATTAGGTAAGTCTTTGAGTGTGTTATCTACATTATGGATTGAGACATGCATGCTTGGATAGAACATTATATTTTTAACTCATCATATCACTTAGGGCATTTGTATTTGATATCACTTCTAGTCAATGCATTTGGGAGAAGAAAGCAAATGAATTGTGAGTTGGAAAAATTACTTAGCTAATAAATTTGGGATTAGCAATGGTTTTGTCCAAATAAGAAAATTCAATTATCTTAAGTAAGCAATTTTTTATTTCATAAGAACTCGCAAGCCTTTTTTTCTCACTTATCCTACCTGGAAAAAATTATTTCACCTGAACCTCAGTTTCCTCAATACATCATGGGGCTCAGAAATTCTACCTTGCAAGGTTCTTTATACCTGGCAGTTCATAAAACACACTTAACAGAGTGTTAAGGGGTAAGCTCCTCACTGATACACAATAAATTTTAGTGTCCTTATTTCCTTAGTGGAAACCATGATTTTTTTTAGAGTACTTTTGCTATCTTGGATATTTTCATAGTATTAGATTCTAGAAGCAGACATTTACTAAAAATATGATTGCAATAGACAGAGGCTTTAATACAATATTAGATTATGCTCCATGACTCCCCTTAAGCCATTAGAGGAAATGTGAGATTGATTCAAAGAAATAAGGCATCTTCCAGGAACAGTCTCCTAAATATATAGATATTTGTTCTACTCTCTATTTGTTCTATGCAACAGGAAACTATTACCTTTCATTTCAGTATGGATAATACATTAACTAATTGCAATATTTTTAGTTGTATGGGGTCACCAACATATGAATTGCCTCTTATTTGTAGGAATGATTTATTTCTGCCACACTGATAATATGGTCAGCTATTATCTAGTGAGTATTCACTATATACTGGATATATATGATGACAGGCACTTTTCATGATTTATTTCATATAATTATTACAACCAGGCTATGATCTGGGCACTCCTATTATCCACATATAAAAGTAAGGAAATGAAAGTTTATAGAATTTGAGGACTTGATGAAAATACAGATATAAACTGCCAGAGTGAAGATTTGAACTCAGGCCTTACTTCACAGCCGCCAGTTCAAACTACTATATGCTATATTTGTTCCTTTTACTAACTCAAATTTCTACTTAATATTTCATGTTCTCTGAAAGTAATCAATGAGTTTGATCATTGTAACTAACGACAAGTGATTCTAAACACACTCTGAAGTCTGAATATCTCTGAGAGAGGAAATGGAAGATTAGCACATGCAGAGTCAGAACATGATATGAAAATATAAGCATGTCATTTCAGATGGCTTTATGAACAGACATTCCTTCAAAAGTCTTATTCTAATTTGAGTAAATAACAGTCAAAGAGAGGATTTTTAAGTCTACTACAATTTTTCAATGGTGTCTTAGCATCTTATTGGGAAAACAATTTTCTTTTCTTCAGGCCCAAGCTAAGTAAGTGAATATTGAAAAATGACAGGTAGACATAAACAAATAATAAATTAATGGGGTCATTGTGGGGACACATGTTTCATTGTGATTAATTTCTTAATTCTTTTCTAGATCTACCTTAGGGAATAAATTGTAAAATGGAAAGTTTTAAAATACTGTGTCCCTTCATTTTAATGGTAAATGTGCATACTAAATGCCCTATGTTGAGTAAATAGTAAATCAAATAAAAAAGAAGTAAGTCTATGTGTGTACAATAAAATGTTTCATTGAAAGATCCTACAGGTGTAAGATGCATATGCTAAAGTGTAAACCACCATTCCACAAACTGCTCTTGTTGATGCATGCTAGAATAATATTGTCAAATATAACAATTTTTGACTGCATTCTTCCCTTCTGTGGAGTCCCACCTTAGCCACTGGTGATGAGTCTCAATAGTCAATGATTATCGATTGTTATTAATTTTCTCTTTCCTGAGTGTTTCCCATGTGCCAGGCACCATGCAAAATACTTTACACGTAACATATCTTCTTTAGTTCTGCATTCCCATTTCGTAGAGGAGGGAACTGAAGCTTGGAGAAGTTTAGTAACTTGCCCAATGACAAGCAAGTAATGTGAAGCTGGGGTATTTGACTCCAAAGCCCCAAATCTTATTTACTGTGGTTTCCTACAGCTTGCTACTCATTGCTATTTTGTTTTATAAAGGATAAAAATATTGAAAAAAACATGAAACACTTCATGACAGTGTTAGAGGACTTTGATATGTAGCTGCTTGTGAGCCCAGGTTTCTATATTAGCAAAGTAAAATACAATACTTAAAGGGATAATATATTTATTTCATGGACCAAAGGAAAATTCAAGGAGATTCAGAAAATTATAGCAAATGTCCCCCTAGTTATTTGTGGTGCTCTATTCAATGTCAAGTCAATTCCCTGTGAAATAGAAACCTAAAACATGTTTTCATATTCATAATGATACTTTGGCACCTGGATTAGTGATAATAAAAATAAATTCTGTATGTCTGATTCTGTCATTATTGCTGGAAGTAATAGAAAAGGCTCTGTAAACATGGTTTATAACTGACCTTAAAACCTCTGTGTTCTTCTCATGCTTCTTTAATAATTATATCAATATGCACTTAGGGAATAAGCAATACCAAGTTATATCATGTATGAGAGAGTCAGATCAGTTTAGCTAATCAATATTGTAATCTAATTTCTGGGAATATTTATGCACATGATACACACCAAGTATATAATGAAGAAAAAGAGGATACATATATATAAACATATAATTTTACATTTATTAATAGAAATTATACTGCTTTTGAATTTGTAGAAATGGTAGAATTTTTTTTTTTTTGCAGTGAAGTCATTTAGAGTTGGATTACTGTATAGAAGATTCATACATTATTTGCAATGATGGAAAATTTCTCATTTTTGTGCACATGTCCTTGTAATCAATAGTGTTAATTTTTATGTTAATTAGGAAATAGATACAAAGGAGCAGATCAGCTGGTTTCAGAAATCAGCCATAAACAGCTTTTCCACAGAGATTCATGATGTTGTTCCCAAGGAAAGACACAGTTACATGACCTCAGATTAGTCTCTTCCTTATTATTTGAGTTTTTTGAATAAATAGATTGCTCTGTGTTCTCAAAGTAAAAGGATGATGCATTCTAATATTGCTGGAGCATTTGAAATGGCATAGATAAAAGCCTATTTAGGGGGGCATAAGATCACCATAAGCCTCTGGTCAATTTCCAAAGAATTCATACATATCAGAAAGGACTCACAGAAAAATAGCGAAAAAGGAAAGATAATGAGCCCATCAAAGCAAATGCTTAATGCAGTTCCACTTTGGCATTAATCATACTCTGTGTGGGTGAGGGTCAAAAGCAGCTTTGCCTTTGGTAAAGGCAAGAAGAAAAACCAAGCTAGTGATTTCAGACAGATTGAAATTTTAAAAGTGAGACATAAAGGTCACAAAATCAGATTCAGTTTGCGGAAGCACAGTGGGCAAGTTTTAATGACTTCTCAGCAGAGCTTTTTAAGAGAAGTACTCCAGTTTGAACTATCCAGGCAAACTAAACTTTTGTATCAACAGGAAAAGAGATGGAATATTCTAAAGATTAAATGAAATTTTAAAAGTTGCTTTTATTGAGGGAATTTTACTACTTTGGATGATTAAAATATCTTCTTTATAAAAAGGATTTAAAATGTGTGCAAGTTTTATTTAGCACACATAATTTAGATATCACTTTATATTACAGATGCTCAATATGTATATATGTGTGCATATGTAATTTTAAAGATATAAGATACTTTCTGTAACTAAATATAGGTACTTTTCATATTTATAAGGCTTTAAAAATATTTCTGTAAATTGAATCCTCAGAGCTCACTAAATTCCTTTTTGACAAATGCTGAGTGAGAGAGAAGCAATTAAGTACTTTCCCTAACCCCATCGACTCCATCAAACAATTCACACTCTACATTTAAAAACAAGGAGGAAAAGGGAAAAGAGGAGGAAGAGGAAGGAAACAGAAACAGGAACACAGAGTTTTGTTGTATATAATACAAATAGTTATTTGTGAATTCTCTTGCTAAGGTGTTTTCTATTTTTCTCAGGACTTCTTTTCAAATATATTTACTATTATTTAATCCAGCTGTTTATTTAAAGCTTATTTGTAAGGTATCTTTCAAGGAGTAGAGAGGGCTCCAGGATTATAAAATATATATGGTCTGTGCCTCACAGGCTTTATAATTAAAGACAGCTTTAATAAGTAGCCATACATTTGGGCAGTTTTTGGTATCTAGAATAAAATAGTACCTATGCAAATAGCTACTTAAGGGTTAATACCATAGTTCTGTGCTGAAATAACTTTCACAATTCCTGGTTCTTTTCCTTTAGAAATGCAAACATATTCATCTATCTATAGGTAGATAGTTTTCCTTGAAAATAAATGTAATTGAATATATTGATACTGGCATGTGCTTGAATCATATTAGCTATAATAAATATATATATTTATTGTTTTATTCTACTAAGCTGATGTTCCATTCTCTACATTCACAATGCCACTAATTAGTTCACTTAAGCATCCTGTATTATTGTGGCCTCTATTGGGCTTTCTGCCCATAGTCATTCCTAACCTCTCACTGATCTCAGGTACAACATCCACTTTTTGAGCTTCCCACATGATAGGACCTTTAGTAACATTTCTAGCTCCAATTATTTGCTTTTGCATTTTTAATGCATAATGTTTTACATAGTAGTGTTTATTAGATGAAATAACTCATAAAGAATAAAAAGATGTCTTACTCTACTTCATGCATATCTGCAGTTTTCAAAAAATAATGATTCATTTTCTATTGTCCCAGGATTATGGAAAATTATGGTAAAAATGAACTAATGTTTTAAATACATTTTTGGTTTTTTTGGAAGATAGAAAGGACTCAATATGTATTAAATCTTCATAGTACTTTTGAAAATAAGACACAGCAGGAAAAAATATTCTAAGTTATATAGGGGAAATTTTATGTTAAAGATATTTGCCCAAGATTTCTCCCCTAGTAGGTGAAGAACTAGTAATGGAATCCAGGACTCCTGACCATGAATCCTTCATCTTTTTCCATTACAACTAGAATGAACATATGCCCCAATTTTTCCAGGAAAGTTTCACCTAATAACTGGTTTCCTAAATTGATCATTAATTGTGCCTTCTTTCACTCTCAATAGTGTCAATAAATTATAAGGTTACCATAACTATAGCTCACAGTGAGAAATAAAAAAATCGGAAATAGACTGTACCAAAGTTATTTTGATGTCAATGTTGATCAGATAATATTAGCTTATGACTGTTAATGATATAAAAATCTTTTCTTTTAAATGACTTACAGGGTACAGAACCTGTCATATAAATATTTATAACTACTTTGACATAGATTATTATTGGTTTAGCTATTGCTTGAAAACTACTGAATTGTCTATGGCAAGCTCTAAATGTTGTCTAAACAATTTTAAGATGTTACAATATGTGAAAATGGATCCATGATAGATCCAAACTAGTCAAGTTTGACATACCAGCCAGCAGATAAAATGAGGAATTTGAGTCACTTGCTTTGTAACAACTGAGTCAGACTGAGTGAAATAAGAGAGTTTCTTTCTGATTAAACAGAATAGAATTCCGACTAGAAGGACACAAGTCAAAATGGGCGTGAGTCTGTGTCGCCTGTATAAATTAATAATTGACTACTAAACTAATATTTTTCAAATTTTCTTTGATCTAATAACTTGATCAGAAAACTGGGTGTATTTTAACAGATGCTTATTTTCTTTTGTAGTTCACATATTTCTCTTCAGAAATGAACTCTTGACAATAATCTTGGCTTTTTTGTTCAATTTCAAAGAGCTATTTTGTTTAGAAAGGTTTAATTATTGTTACTATTCTACAGAAAATACTAGACTGCTTTAATGCTGCTCAATATCCTTTCAAAATAAGTCATTTAGAAATCTATTTCCAAATGTGAAAAGATTTGACAAAGGTTGAGGTTTGTTCAAATTTATCAAGCCCAGAGTATGCGTATAATATATATGTGAGATGTGAAAGGAGTATGTGTGTGTGTTTGTGTGTGTGTGTGTGGTGTGTGTGTGTATGTGTGTGTAAAGGACACACAACCCTTCCAAAGGACTTAGAGAAAATTGCTTCTGAAAATCCTATAATGGAAAGCACAGGACAAGAATAAAGAATCTATGGACCTGTCTATTCACGAAATCATTTAAATAAGTTTGTTTTAAAACAAGACACTAGCATAACTATTATTTTATTATCCCAATTATTTTGGCTTAAAATTTATACATGTATTTAGATAAGTTTATAGTATGTTAAAACTGGAGATATTTCAAGAAGAATATAAGAACTTATAGGGTCCATGTAACATTGCTGAATTTGACCAGGGTGAACATCTATAGTAAGCTATTTGAGCAAATTTTTTTCAGCTTTGTTTCCTACAACTATTATTGGAAATTCTGCCATATAATACCATAATACTCCTTGATTAACTGAGTTCTTAAGTTGTTCTAAATTTCTCACTGTGCTGAAGTCCATTTCTAAAACCTAGTATAATAGAGTCAATGAGAAGTTTGGCAAAAATTATTTTACTAGTTTGATCTTATTCTCTGATCTTTATTACATTAGATTTTCTATCAGAAGAGGCCACTATAGTTTGAGGGAAAATGCTTGACAACAGAGTGGGTAAGGCAGGATATTTCAAATGGTGAAAAATAATCTTTTACAACTATTACAGTCAGGTTTATTTCTTTTCTATTGTATTTGATAAGCATGGTCCAGTTATTCACTGTTTTGTATATAGCCAAAAAATGTCAAGAAATTGTTTCCACTAAAATCTTTCACCAGGAAAATCTTCATATGCAGGATACGCACAAAGCTATTTTCATTGGCTTTAGGTGTTAACTTGACAGTGTTATTTTTCAAAATTTCCAATATAAAATGGAGTCTCACCAGTGACAAGAAAGAGGTTTTTATTGCTGAAGATTAGGCATTGTAATTTGCATCTGCTTATGTTCTCATCAGAATGTCCTTGCTTCAGAAAGCAGATACAGAGGGATAGACTTCTTTAGCTGGCCTTAGTTTTGTTTAGTTGCTTGGATATGCTCCCCCCACAGATCTGTGCCCCTTACACTTACTCACCAAGGCTTGCTCATGGATTTGTTGCATTGAATCACTACTTAGAAACCCAGTTTCCTCCACCACTGGCCTATTTTGATGAGAGTTGCCAATGGTAGAATTTCCCAATCTTTCAAATACCTTGAATTATTTTAAGCCCTGGATTTAACTCCACTAAAATCATTACTTTCAGATATATTTTTCTGTTCATATTTGAACTTTAAAAAATAACTAAGCAGAGTCAGCTGTGCTTTCTTTTTCATACTATTTTACAGAAATGTTTGTAACTTGCTAAAATTATTAGTTCCATTCTTTTATCTGTAGAAAAGGCAAGAATCTAGAAGAAAACTATACTAAACAATTAGTAAGAAATAGTCTAGTTCGGTTTTGTTTCTCTTATTTAGAAGCATAAGTTGGATTGATCTCACTCCTCAATTATACAATTATTAGTCTGTGCAAGACCCCTACTTTATTTTAATGTTTTAAAAATATTCTTTTAATTATATTTTGTTATCCTCTCAGTTCCATTGAGCCCCAAGCCCCACTTCCTTTCTATTCTTCTCATAACAAGCCACTCTAATGTATATAATGTATATCTTTAACTATGGGTATATCCTTTAAGGATATATGGTGGTATTTAATATGTATCTTTCGATTTTTTAATATATGTTTTTAATTTTATATTTTAAATTTATATCTATTACTTTGTTATTTTCACTCAGCATAATTATTGTTAATTGTTTCTAATTTCTATAAAATGTTATAGTATGTATCCATCACATATTATTTATCCATCTGCTAGTCATAGAATCTACATTGTCTACAACTTTCTGCTATCACAAACTATTCTTCAATAATCACCTTCACACATTGTTCATTCTTTCCTGACTGATTTGTAGTACCAGTTACATCATGTATCAAAGTGTCTGTCTCTCTATCTGTCTCTATCTATCTATCTATCTATCTATCTCTTCTATCATTTATATATCATCTATATGGATCTATCTCTGAAGTCTTAATTGTATTCCATTGATCTTTTGGTCTATTTCTCCCAACTTAAATTCACTAATATATATCAGTTGCATATGTTAATATTTGATAAGGTGAATAATTCCTTTCTTCCCTTCTTTTAAAAAATTAACCTTCTGTTGAAGTTTATTATGAAATATATACCTTGAAATAAGACTGCCAAAGAACTAAAAAAAAAAAATCTGCTTTATTTTAGCTTTATGGAGCTAAGATTGACATACAACACACTGCATGTGTTTAAAATGTAAATTTGGTATTTTGACATATGACTACAGCCATGAGTCGTTACCACAATCAAGATAGTGAATTTGTTTATCTCCCCCAAAAATGTCCTTGTACCTTTTGGCAACCTGCTCTCCCCACCTCTCCTCAACATCATCCCTAACTCCAGGCAACCATTGATCTGCTTTCTTTCAATACAGATTAGTTTGCATTTTCTAGAAGTATATATAAATGTGATTGAGATTATGTACCCTTTTTAGTCTTTCTTTTTTTAATTCTGCATAATTATTTTGAGAATCATCCATGATGGGTTTTTTTTAATCCCATGACTTGTCTTTTTATCCACTTGTAAGTAGGGCTCAAATAGAAGAAGTGCTTAATTTTAGTGAAGTCTGATTTATCTTTTTTTTTTCTTCAATATATTTGTTTTTGGTATACTTTAAATTTTTGCCAAATTTATGGTTACTAAGTTTTCCTATTATGTTTTCTTCTAGAAGTTTTATAGGGTTAGGTTTAAAATTAGATCTCTGATTCATTTTGAGTTCATTTTTGTACATGGTGTAATGTACAGACCAAAGTTTTTTTTTTCTTTTTGCACATTCAATTATTTCATGACCATTTATTGAAAAAAAACCTGACCCTTTTTTTCACTGAATTTCCTTGGTATCTAGCCTAAAAATCAGTTAACCATATAAGTTGAATCTTTTTCTGTACTCTCCACCCTGTTCCATCTGTTTGTCTATGCCAGTGCTGCACTCTCTTGATCACTGTAGGTTTATAATAAGTTCAAGTCAAATAGTATAAATCCTCCAACTTTGTTCTTTTTCAAAACTATTTTGACTATTATAGGTCCTTATAGTTCTACATGAATGTCAGAAATTCTACAAAAATACCTAATACAGATTTTCTTGGGATTGCAAGTGAATCTATAGGTCCTTCCTTTAGGGGAGGGGGATGAAGAATTGATGTCTTAAAAATTTGAGACTTTTGATAAATACAGTGTATTTCTCCATAAATTAATGTTTTATTTAATTTCTCTCAGCAGTCTTTTTAGTTTCACTGTCTAGGTTTTACATAAATTTTGTCAAACTTATCCCTAAGTATTTGTAATTTTAATACTATTGTAAATGGTATTTTAAAAAATTTATATTTGCATTGTTAACATATAGAAACCCAGTTATTTTATAGTATTCCTGTATCCTGAGACCTTTGCTAAACTCACTTATTAGTTCCAGTATAACTTTCCCAGACTCCATAGAATTTTCTACATAGATAATCATGTAGTCTGTGAAAAAGAGCCTTACTTCCTTTCCAATCCAGATGTGTATAATATATCGTTATTGTTTTTTCCTTAGTGCATTGGCTGGAATCTCCACTAAAATGTTGACTAGGAGTAGTGAGAGCTGGTATCTTTTTCCTATTTGTGAACTTAGGGGAAACATTCGGCCTTCCATTAAGTGAGATATTAGCTTCAGGGCTTTGTTAAAGCCTTTTATCAGGTTGAGGAATTTCTCTTCTTTCCTAGTTTACTAAAATTTTCTTTTTCAAATTAGAAATGGAAGTTGGATTTTCCCAAGTAATTTTTTTGCATCTTTTTGAGATGCTTATATGTGTATATGGTGAATGCTATTTTTTTTTCCTAATGTAAAGGCAACCATCCATTCTTGGGCTAAACCCTGCTTGCTCTTTATGTTTTATCCTTTTTGTACATTGTTGGATTACATTTGCTAAAATTTCTTGAAGAACTTTAGCATGTATGTTCATGAGGGATACTGGTCTACAGCTTTCTTCTCGTATCTTTTCTGGGTTTTGGTATCACTGTAACGATGACCTCATAGAGTAAGTTAGGAGTATTACATCTTCAATTTTCTGGAAGAGTATATTTAGAATTGGTATTAGTGTTATCTTAAATGTATGGTAGAACTTACTAGTGAAGTCACTTAGGCGTACAGTTTTCTTTGTGGGAAAGTTTTTAATGACAGATTTTATTTTTTCATAGATACAGATTTACTCAAGTTGTCTATTTTATTTTTAGTAAGCTTTGGTAGTTTGTGCCTTTCAAGAAATCTGTCCATTTCATCTATGTTGAACTTATTGGTACAAAGTTCATAATATTGCATAATTATTATTTCTTTTTATATCTGTAAAATCTTTAGTGGTGTCAATCCTCTCGTTCCTGATGCTGCTAATTTTTTTCATCTTTCTTTTGTTCCTGATCAGTCTGGCTTCAAGCTTATAAATTTTATTGGCTTTTAGAAAGAGCTGGATTTTTTTTTTTTTTTTTTTTTAAAGAGCTGGATTTTAATCTCATTGATTTTCTCTATTGTGCTTCTGTATTATTTCCTTTCTCTGCTTACTGTTGGTTTCATTGACTCTTCTTTTTCTAGTTCTTAGGGCGGAAATTGAAGTAATTGATTTGAATCTTTTTTTTTCTTTTCTGATATATGTATGTGTATTGCTACTGCTTTGTCTCTAACCAATAAATTTTGATACATTTTATTTTCATTTTAATTTAGATTAGAATACTTCTAAATTTCTCCACTGAATTCTTCTTTCTTCAAGTATGTTAGCAAAGGATGTTCTTGTACACCAAAAACTGTTTTGTCATTGCATTTGTCTGCTAATTTGCTGGGTAAGAATTTTTAGATTCTAATTTTTTTCTGTCAACTATTTAGCATTATTACTCCTTTGGCTTTTCATATCTAACGTTGCTGTTGTGAAGACCCATAAAATAGTTGTTCCTTTAGATTGATTTGATTTCCTTTTTGGAGGTTTTTAAAACTTTCTACACAGTGTAACTAGAAGTAGATTTTTAAAATTTTATCCTCCTTAGCACTCTAAAAGCTCTATTAATCTGACTTACTGTATTGTCTTACTAACTAGGAATTAAATTTTTTTTTTTGTTTCCCTTATTTCCTGCCCCCCTTTTTTTAGTTCAGCCAACTGTTCTAAATGAGTTCTAATCATGGAAGCATTCTTTAGTTGTAGCTATATATTTATTTTATTCATTTTTTCAATATCATATTTTATTACCTAGTATCTCCACTTTTCTTTTTTATATTTGCATTTTATTTGGTCAATATTCCTTTGCTTTTTACATATCATCAATTATTTATTTATTTATATTTATAACCTTATTTTGTTTTCTTTAATGTATTCTGTTCCATTAATTCTCTTTATTTTGCTCTCTCTTGTTCAGTGTGTTATCTTTTATAGCGTTTTATATTCCCTTTTTATCAGTTATTTTTTTCTGTAAGTTTATATTCTTCTGGAAGCATTATCTGCCTCAAGTTGTAATAAGAAACTGAGGGGAGGAGAGAAAGGCTAGTCTCTGGCTCATACCCTTTGTGGAGTCTTTAGGAGGTTAGGGAGAGGTGAGGTATGCCCCTGGACAAGTCTACTGCCTTTGCAATCTGATCTTAATTGTTCATCGACCTCTCCCTGCCACAGTGGACCATCCCTTCTGAGACTCTTCCTGTATCTACCTTGAAGGCCTGCTTATTTTTAAGATCCACATTTCCAAGTTGTAACTTCTAATTCCATATAATGAATGAGAAGATGATCAGAAGCAACTCAATTCCCAGGGATGAAAGCATGGTCTGTACCTGTTGCACATCTTCATTCCATGGCCCTCTGGTGCCACTTTTTTTTCTCCATCTCACACTACAAGGGCTCAGCTATTGTTATTTCTCCTATTTAGAATCATTATAGAGTGGGTCATAATACATCCAATATGAAGGAGGGAAAGGGATTTATGTATAAAGGTCTCCCACCCTATGTTGATTAACACTACCGTCCCCTTTTCTCAGATGCAAGTTTTTCCCTCCACGACAGAACTCAATTATTTTTGTGTCTCCAGGGGTTTATCATAATGTTAATATTAGTTTATGGCATCAATAATCTCTTGTTAACTTATGTGGGGACATGCACATTTTCAAAAGCTTGTGTTTATCCACTTTCTTGTCAAGAACTAGTAAGTTCTCATGTCCTTTTTCTACACATTTTATTACTTATGAATTTTGATAATTAGGTTTGTATTGACTGAGATAGAAACATTTTATATATATATATAAATTAACTATATATATATAGCTAATGGCCTATAATTTACTCTAGGATATGACTATATATATATATATATATATACATACACACACACATAATGCACATATGTAATCATACACATATCCCCTGTATATAACTATGTGAAAGAAGTTCATTAGAATGCTGATCTTGAAATGAAAGATTAGTATACAATCTATAAATTGTAATATGTCTGTTTTTGCCATATATTTAGGATGGCATCATTTATAAATTCATCATATAATTTTATTGTTATTATAAAATTTAAACAAGGAAATGCCAGAAGCCAATCATTGAGCTCCAGATCTATGTGTAAGTATATATCGGAGCCAGGAATAACAATAGAGGGTTTACTCAGTCCTGTGCATAATTTAAAGACGTAAATCTCTTCGTTGACCCAAACTTTTCAGATAAATAAGCTTTATCATTGATATATTAGACACTTCCCTGGTACATTAATTTTTCCACTGGACCATTGTTTAGAATGCTAAAGCATAACACTTTGCCCAGTAAACTATCTTTAACTAAAGCTTCAGATACAGTAAATTAAAATCTCTTACATCTTACCCAATTTTGTTAGTTTGCTAGGGCTACCAGAATGAAATATCACAGAGTGGGTGGCTTAAACAACATAAATTAATTTTTTCATGGTTCTGGAGGCTGAAGTTCAAGATCAAGATGCTAGTAGAGCTGGTTTCTTCTGAAGTCTTTCTTCTTGGCTACCTTCTCTTTGTGTGTTCACTTGGTGTTCCCTTGGCGCCTGTGCACCCTTGGTGTCTCTTCCTGTGTCCAGATTTCCTCTTCTTATAAGGACACCAGTCAGATTGGATTAGGACCCACTTTGATGCCTCATTTAAATTCATCACCTGTCTAAAGACACCTATCCCCAGTAGAGTCACAATTTGAGGCACTGTGGGTTAGGATTTCAACATATCAATATTGACGGGACACAGTTCAGCCCATAGCCAAGATTTCTGCTAAGTAAATATTTTGTGTAATATTAATGTAGAGAAAAAGTAGACTTGTGTCATAAGGAATAAAGCAAATCTTCAAAAAATTATTTATGTTGGAGATTGAATTACTGAGCAAGTCCAGGAAAATAGAGGACTCTATCTTCTATTATTCTTTGGTAGAATTAATTAAGAGATTTTGGTAGAAAGACTACTTGATTTGGGAACAGATAACAAGGCATCTAAACTCAGAATCATTTCTTATTAAACTAATGACCTTTATTAAGTCCCTTGACTCCTCTAAGTCTCGTGATTCTTTTCCATAATATGTTTAATAGAACAATGTTTGGGAAGATCAATTGAGTTATGTATGTGCAAGTTCTACTATAACTGTAAATAATTATATATTATCACTTGATAGTACATCATTATTATCACTATCATTATTAAAATCATCTTCATGTTCATGCAACACATTTTTGATAAAAATAATAAATATATATTTCTTATGTCATTTTACATGAAAATAATTAGTATTAATTTTGGAAAAATTTATAGGAGTCTTTTCAGTAATTTGAAAATACTATAGTATCTAAATTCTGTGGAAATCAATGACTATTTGCTGAGTCCTTATTATATATAAAATGCTACCTTGGGTGCTGTTCATGATACAAATGTGAACAAAACTTATTTCCGGCTTTTAAGACAGTTGGTCCTAGTAAAACCTACATGCCAATTTGAATATGGAAGTTTCCTTAAAGGTAACACTCCATGAAGTGTGGTTACAGCCTATGAGGGTGTTTGTAGAAATTCATGATCTTAACTGTTTGGGGCAGAGTGGAGTGTTCAAAAATTATATTTTAAAAAGGTAATTGAAAAGGAGAGAGAATGGAGGAAAATAGATCAATTTAAGAATTCATAGTGTGAGTTTGAATGAGAAGTAATAAGGTCCTGAAATAAAATAACATTTGAGGAATAGATAAGGGAATGGTAAATGACTAAATGACTCCATTTAGAAATGGAATTCGTAGTCTATTAGAATATTCTTTCTTGCCACCTTCACTTTGTGGCTTTATTTATCTACTTTCCATCATCAAAATCTGTATTCTTTTGACCCTCCTATTAGAATCTAAGCTACATGAGGAAGAACTTGTACCACAAATTTATTTTGTTTTTCTCACAGAAAATAGCATGAAATAATTTACATAAAGCATTCTTATTATACTTTAAACATTGAGTTGCATTAAAATATATGGAATGCACAATTTTGATTCTAGGTGATAGTGAGGGAAGAAAGTAGAATGAGATAATACCGTGCACATGAACATAAGTTGGGAAAACAGAATTTTCTTGGGGAGGAAGTTTATTCACTCTGAGCTGGTTCAAGTTTAATAGGCTGGAATCACAAGTGAATGGCAATGTTAAATAATTAGACATGTTTTGTTGCTTACCCAGAGAGCCTTAGATGAGAAAAGCATGCCATTAATATATTATTATTCATATTCTTAAAGTTTTCACCAAAGGTGAAGTTGGGAAGAAAAAGCAATGACAGAACTTTAGAGAAATCAAATGTTAGAAGGCAGAAAAAAGAAAAAAGAAAGAAAAGAACACCTTAAAGTGGATTAGAAAGGTGGAGCCATGAAAATATAATTTTATATAATGCAAGAGAGAAGATAGTGAATGTCAAGGAGACTGGGTAAAGAAAGTGAGAAAGCCATTAGTCTGTTCAATGTGCAAATAGGAAGAAGTTATTTGAAAGACAGAGACGGGAAAGACAATGAAGAGAGAGCATAGTTTTTGGAATGAAGACTTGGAGAAGAAGAAGAGCACATGATCATGCAACAGCATAGAGGTGTAAATACAGGGAGGCATAGTTCTGATAATATACAAGGTAGGCATGAGGAATTTGAGGGAACTGACATGAACGGCTTCAGCAAAATTGGAGGCAAGGTCATCTGATGCAGAAAACAAGTAAGGATGGGTTTTGGTGACTGAGAAAAGTAGAACTGTTTTCTACGGACATAATCAGCAAGAGGTAGACAAAGATGATAACCAACAAAAAAAAACTCATGTGAGATCTGTTTGTGGTGATCTATCATTAATAATAAACTCTGGGAGTTTGGAGGGTTGAATTCTAGAAGTAGTGCTGCCTCTAAAACATAAAATACATAGGATATATAAATGTTAGATGACTTATCTAAGGTTTTACTTTTGGCTTTTCCAACTATAAAATGTTTTCTAAAGGTACGTCTCTTTTCTAAAAATGATTTTGTGTTTTCTAATGAATCCAAGGTTAACTCCTAGTGAATTGTAGTGAATCTTATTGAAAGTGAGTACTTCAGGATTTTGAAAAAGAACAAATTACTGTAAAACCACGTAGAGCTAGAACCATCTTATCATATCATAACTTTTGAGAAAAGTTTTTAGAACAATGCATTATTATGAGATACTGTGTTATACATAATATTTTATATATATTAAGTAACATATACATGCATGTGTGTATATACACATATATACATAGTTATAATAAAATATATCAGAAGAACTAATTCCCTACTATTGTAAGTTACAGAAGAGTACTTAGATCAAATTATTCAAAATTAACCTCACTGAGGATTATTTGTTTAAGTTAATTGAAATAAATTAGTCAAACTGGTTATTTTGAAAAAATGTATATCTAAGTATGTATTAATTCGTTTTTGTTTTGGATATTTCATGGTCATGTAGATGTGTCTTCTATGTTCTCTGAACACAAAAAATGAAAAAGAATTAACAGATCCAGCTAATGAAACACTTTTTAAATTATGTAGTTCAGTATCATGGACTTACTTTTACTCACCCCATTTTGAACAGTGCCCCACTATATCCTCATTGTAATGGCTAATTCTGGCAGGGCTTTTATATAAATTCTAAGAGTATTTGACCTTCACTTGCAGTTGTTTAAATATGAGAGATGTGTGCATCTCCAGAAATGGTAGTTGTACAATTCTATACTATTGCTGTTCCTAGTTTACTAACGCTTAGGTCAATGTGATATTTTTAAAGATAAGGATACACGTCACTCTCTTTGGAATGCCTTCAACAGACACTGTGGAGAAATTTCTCTTTCCCCCAAGTGGCAGCAGTAAAAGGAAGTTATAGACTGACCAAACCTTTGAATGGAAGGTAATGAGTTCCAGATTAATTACTACCTAAAAGATCATATACATAAAAATTCGTTGATATCTTAAGTACCCTTACTGCATTAATGACTGCCCTTTTGCCTACACCGATCCCCTGTCCTTGGCTTTACTTCTCTGAACTTTTTCTGTATAACTGTCTGCTGTCTGTTGTATATGGGCTTCACAGACACATTCAGGAACACTGTGTATTATTTTAGGCAGAAAATTGTATCCTTGTATGTCAAATTCCTAGTTAAATAGGTACATGCAATCTCCTGAGGTAAAATTACTACAAATAGGAGACTTTGGAAATCATGAAAAGTTAGACCAAAGCATATGCCTGTATATTAGCTTACTTAACTTGAGTGCAATAAATAACTACAGCTTTACGACAACTTAAGCAACATTTTATTTTATTTATTTATTTTTTTTCCACACACACACACTGTATTTTATTTTTACAAGAGATAGATAGACTGACACCAAGCATTGTACATGGATGACCACAACGAAAGCAACAATGATTGCAATTACCAAACATGAAACACACTCATACTATGTCATAATGTGGACAGTCAGTTCAGTAATCCTCCACTGTAACAGCTCCTTTACTTTGCAGTGCAAAATTGATTTGTATATTCTTTGCCTCTGAGTCCTTGTGGGATTTTTTTTTTTTAATTCAGACAGAAAGTCACAAAAATTATGCTCATCCTCATCAGTTCACTCAGTCCCATGTAATTAATTTTTTTTTCCATCTTGATCTTTTGTTAGCACTTTTATGAGTTCATCAGTTTTTCATTAGAGTTCTGAAAATGCTTATTCATTCAGTTCAGCAGTACAGTCAGTTACCAGAAACCTGTACTTGTCAGAGTCTTTTCCATGAATTTCTTGAAGATGAAACCCTTTTATAGGAACATATTTGCAAAAGCATCAGAGTACACCCAGAACTGTCTGTAAATGACAAAAGACTTAAAAATGACCACAGTTAAAGATTTGATGAAAGTTCATAATAATGCAGTTGACAAGAAAATTAGTTATTTCTGCGATATACATTTTAAAGTAATAACTAGGATTATTACTTATAACATTATACCAGAACATATAAGATTTTTAGAAATTTCATGTAATGTCTGAAACATTTATATTAATATATTTCCATACATATTTCCATACAAATACAAATATAAGATTTTTAGAAATTTCATGTAATGTCTGAAACATTTATATTAACATATTTCCATACATATTTCCATACAAATACAAATATAAGATTTTTAGAAATTTCATGTAATGTCTGAAACATTTATATTAACATATTTCCATACAAATAACCCAATGAAAGTTTAGTATTTGTTGTTTTGTTTGTTTGTTTTTTTATACTGCAGGTTCTTATTAGGCATCAATTTTATACACATCAGTGTATACATGTCAATCGCAATCGCCCAATTCAGCACACCACCATCCCCACCCCACCGCAGTTTTCCCCCCTTGGTGTCCATATGTCCATTCTCTACATCTGTGTCTCAACTTCTGCCCTGCAAACCGGCTCATCTGTACCATTTTTCTAGGTTCCACATACATGCATTAATATACGATATTTGTTTTTCTCTTTCTGACTTACTTCACTCTGTATGACAGTCTCTAGATCCATCCACTTCTCAACAAATGACTCAATTTCGTTCCTTTTTATGGCTGAGTAATATTCCATTGTATATATGTACCACTTCTTCTTTATCCATTCGTCTGCTGATGGGCATTTAGGTTGCTTCCATGACCTGGCTATTGTAAATAGTGCTGCAATGAACATTCGGGTGCATGTGTCTTTTTGAATTACGGTTTTCTCTGGGTATATGCCCAGTAGTGGGATTGCTGGGTCATATGGTAATTCTGTTTTTAGTTTTTTAAGGAACCTCCATATTGTTCTCCATAGTGGCTGTATCAATTTACATTCCCACCAACAGTGCAAGAGGGTTCCCTTTTCTCCACACCCTCTCCAGCATTTGTTGTTTGTAGATTTTCTGATGATGCCCATTCTAACAGGAGTGAGGTGATACCTCATTGTAGTTTTGATTTGCATTTCTCTAATAATTAGTGATGTTGAGCATCTTTTCATGTGCTTCGTGGCCGTCTGTATGTCTTCTTTGGAGAAATGTCTATTTAGGTCTTCTGCCCATTTTTGGATTGGGGTGTTTGTTTCTTTAATATTGAGCTGAATGAGCTGTTTATATATTTTGGAGATTAATCCTTTGTCCGTTGATTCGTTTGCAAATATTTTCTCCCATTCTGAGGGTTGTCTTTTCGTCTTGTTTATGGTTTCCTTTGCTGTGCAAAAGCTTTGAAGTTTCATTAGGTCCTATTTGTTTATTTTTGTTTTTATTTCCATTACTCTAGGAGGTGGATCAAAAAAGATCTTGCTGTGATTTATGTCAAAGAGTGTTCTTCCTATGTTTTCCTCTAAGAGTTTTATAGTGTCCAGTCTTACATTTAGGTCTCTAATCCATTTTGAGTTTATTTTTGTGTATGGTGCTAAGGAGTATTCTAATTTCATTCTTTTACATGTAGCTGTCCAGTTTACCCAGCACCACTTATTGAAAAGACTGTCTTTTCTCCATTGTATATCTTTGCCTCCTTTGTCATAGATTAGTTGACCATAGGTGCGTGGGTTAATCTCTGGGCTTTCTATCTTGTTCCATTGATCTATGTTTCTGTTTTTGTGCCAGTACCATATTGTCTTGATTACTGTAGCTTTGTAGTATAGTCTGAAGTCAGGGAGTCTGATTCCTCCAGCTCCATTTTTTTCCCTCAAGACTACTTTGGCTATTCGGGGTCTTTTGTGTCTCCATACAAATTTTAATATGATTTGTTCTAGCTCCGTAAAAAATGCCATTGGTAATTTGATAGGGATTGCATTGAATCTGTAGATTGCTTTGGGTAGTATACTCATTTTCACAATGTTGATTCTTCCAATCCAAGAACATGGTATATCTCTCCATCTGTTGGTATCATCTTTAATTTCTTTCATCAGTGTCTTATAGTTTTCTGCATACAGGTCTTTTGTCTCCCTAGGTAGGTTTATTCCTAGGTATTTTATTCTTTTTGTTGCAATGGTAAATGGGAGTGTTTCCATAATTTCCCTTTCAGATTTTTCATCATGAGTGTATAGGAATGCAAGAGATTTCTGTGCATTCATTTTGTATCCTGCAACTTTACCATATTCATTAATTAGCTCTAGCAGTTTTCTGGTGGCAGTTTTAGGATTCTCTATGTATAGTATCATGTCATCCGCAAACAGTGACAGTTTTACTTCTTCTTTTCCAATTTGTATTCCTTTTATTTCTTTTTCTTCTCTGATTGCCGTGGCTAGGACTTCCAGAACTACGTTGAATAATAGTGGTGAGAGTGAACATCCTTGTCTCGTTCCTGATCTTAGAGGAAATGCTTTCAGTTTTTCACCATTGAGAATGATGTTTGCTGTGGGTTTGTCATATATGGCCTTTATTATGTTGAGGTAGGTTCCCTCTATGCCCACTTTCTGGAGAGTTTTTATCAGAAATGGGTGTTGAATTTTGTCAAAAGCTTTTTCTGCATCTATTGAGATGATCATATGGTTTTTATTCTTCAATTTGTTAATATGGTGTATCACATTGATTGATTTGCGTATATTGAAGAATCCTTGCATCCCTGGGATAAATCCCACTTGATCATGGTGTATGATCCTTTTAATGTGTTGTTGGATTCTGTTTGCTAGTATTTTGTTGAGGATTTTTGCATCTATATTCATCAGTGATATTGGTCTGTAATTTTCTTTTTTTGTAGTGTCTTTGTCTGGTTTTGGTATCAGGGTGATGGTGGCCTCATAGAATGAGTTTGGGAGTGTTCCTTCCTCTGCAATTTTTTGGAAGAGTTTGAGAAGGATAGGTGTTAGCTCTTCTCTAAATGTTTGATAGAATTCACCTGTGAAGCCACCTGGTCCTGGACTTTTGTTTGTTGGAAGATTTTTAATCACAGTTTCAATTTCATTACTTGTGATTGGTCTGTTCATATTTTCTGTTTCTTCCTGGTTTAGTCTTGGAAGGTTATACCTTTCTAAAAATTTGTCCATTTCTTCCAGGTTGTCCATTTTATTGGCATAAAGTTGCTTGTAGTAGTCTCTTAGGATGCTTTGTATTTCTGCGGTGTCTGTTGTAACTTCTCCTTTTTCATTTCTGATTTTATTGATTTGAGTCCTCTCCCTCTCTTTCTTGATGAGTCTGGCTAATGGCTTATCAATTTTGTTTATCTTCTCAAAGAACCAACTTTTAGTTTTATTGATCTTTGCTATTGTTTTCTTTGTTTCTATTTCATTTATTTCTGCTCTGATCTTTATGATTTCTTTCCTTCTGCTAACTTTGGGTTTTGTTTGTTCTTCTTTCTCTAGTTTCTTTAGGTGTAAGGTTAGATTGTTTACTTGAGATTTTTCTTATTTCTTGAGGTAGGCTTGTATAGCTATAAACTTCCCTCTTAGAACTGCTTTTGCTGCATCCCATAGGTTTTGGGTCGTCGTGTTTTCATTGTCATTTGTCTCTAGGTATTTTTTTATTTCCTCTTTGATTTCTTCAGTGATCTCTTGGTTATTTAGTAACGTGTTGTTTAGCCTCCATGTGTATGTCTTTTTTACGTTTTTTTCCCTGTAATTCATTTCTAATCTCATAGTGTTGTGGTCAGAAAAGATGCTTGATATGATTTCAATTTTCTTAAATTTACTGAGGCTTGATTTGTGACCCAAGATGTGATCTATCCTGGAGAATGTTCCGTGTGCACTTGAGAAGAACGTGTAATCTGCTGTTTTTGGATGGAATGTCCTATATATATCAATTAAATCTATCTGGTCTATTGTGTCATTTAAAGCTTCTGTTTCCTTATTTATTTTCATTTTGGATGGTCTGTCCATTGGTGTAAGTGAGGTGTTAAAGTCCCCCACTATGATTGTGTTACTGTCAATTTCCTCTTTTATAGCTGTTAGCAGTTGCCTTATGTATTGAGGTGCTCCTATGTTGGGTGCATATATATTTATAATTGTTATATCTTCTTCTTGGATTGATCCCTTGATCATTATGTAGTATCCTTCCTTGTCTCTTGTAACATTCTTTATTTTAAAGTCTATTTTATCTGATATGAGTATAGCTACTCCAGCTTTCTTTTGATTTCCATTTGCATGGAATATCTTTTTCCATCCCCTCACTTTCAGTCTGTATGTGTCCCTAGGTCTAAAGTGGGTCTCTTGTAGACAGCATATATATGGGTCTTGTTTTTGTATCCATTCAGCCAGTCTATGTCTTTTGGTTGGGGCATTTAATCCATTCACGTTTAAGGTAATTATCGATATGTATGTTCCTATGACCATTTTCTTAATTGTTTTGGGTTTGTTTTTGTAGGTCCTTTTCTTCTCTTGTGTTTCCCACTTAGAGAAGTTCCTTTAGCATTTGTTGTAGAGCTGGTTTGGTGGTGCTGAATTCTCTTAGCTTTTGCTTGTCTGTAAAGCTTTTGATTTCTCCATCAAATCTAAATGAGATCCTTGCCGGGTAGAGTAATCTTGGTTGTAGGTTCTTCCCTTTCATCACTTTAAGTATATCATGCCACTCCCTTCTGGCTTGCAGAGTTTCTGCTGAGAAATCAGCTGTTAACCTTATGGGAGTTCCATTGTATGTTATTTGTCGTTTTTCCCTTGCTGCTTTCAATAATTTTTCTTTGTCTTTAATTTTTGCCACTTTGATTACTATGTGTCTCGGCGTGTTTCTCCTTGGGTTTATCCTGTATGGGACTCTCTGCGCTTCCTGGACTTGGGTGGCTATTTCCTTTCCCATGTTAGGGAAGTTTTCGACTATAATCTCTTCAAATATTTTCTCTGGTCCTTTCTCTCTCTCTTCTCCTTCTGGGACCCCTATAATGCGAATGTTGTTGCGTTTAATGTTGTCCCAGAGGTCTCTTAGGCTGTCTTCATTTCTTTCATTCTTTTCTCTTTAGTCTGTTCCGCAGCAGTGAATGCCACCATTCTGTCTTCCAGGTCACTTATCCGTTCTTCTGCCTCAGTTATTCTGCTATTGATTCCTTCTAGTGTAGTTTTCATTTCAGTTATTGTATTGGTCATCTCTGTTTGTTTGTTCTTTAATTCTTCTAGGTCTTTGTTAATCACTTCTTGCATCTTCTCAATCTTTGCCTCCATTCTTATTCCGAGGTCCTGGGTCATCTTCACTATCATTATTCTGAATTCTTTTTCTGGAAGGTTGCCTATCTCCACTTCATTTAGTTGTTTTTCTGGGGTTTTTTCTTGTTCCTTCATCTGGTACATAGCCCTCTGCCTTTTCATCTTGTCTGTCTTTCTGTAACTGTGGTTTTTGGTCCACAGGCTGCAGGATTGTAGTTTTTCTTGCTTCTGCTGTCTGCCCTCTGGTGGTTGAGGCTATCTAAGAGGCTTGATGGGAGGCTCTGGTGGTGGGTAGAGCTGAGTGTTGCTGTGGCGGTCAGAACTCAGTAAAACTTTAATCCAATTGACTGTTGATGGGTGGGGCTGGGTTCCCTCCCTGTTGGTTGTTTTGCCTGAGGCAACCCAACACTGGAGCCTACCTGGGCTCTTTGGTGGGGTTAATGGCAGACTCTGGGAGGGCTCACACCAAGGAGCACTTCCCAGAACCTCCGCTGCCAGTGTCCTTGTCCCCACGGTGAAACAGAGCCACCCCCCGCCTCTGCAGGAGACCCCCCCAACACCAGCAGGTAGGTCTGGTCCAGTCTCCCCCAGGGTCACTGCTCCTTCCCCTGGGTCCCGATGCGCACACTACTTTGTGTGTGCCCTCCAAGAGTGGGGTCTCTGTTTCCCCCAGTCCTGTTGAAGTCCTGCAATCAATTCCCACTAGGCTTCAAAGTCTGATTCTCTAGGAATTCCTCCTCCCGTTGCCAGACCCCCAGGTTGGGAAGCCTGACGTGGGGCTCAGAACCTTCACTCCAGTGGGTGGACTTCTGTGGTATAAGTGTTCGCCAGTCTGTGAGTCACCCACCCAGCAGTTATGGGATTTGATTTTACTCTGATTGCGCCCCTCCTACCGTCTCACTGTGGCTTCTCCTCTGTCCTTGGACGTGGGGTATCCACCTTGGTGAAGTCCAGGGTCTTCCTGTCAATGATTGTCCAGCAGCCAGTTGTGATTCTGGTGCGCTCACAAGAGGGAGTGAGAGCACGTCCTTCTTCTCCGCCATCTTAAAAGTAATTCAAGCAACATTTTAAAAAATGGTAATGTTGCTAGGAAAGATTTTAAAGAAAACTTAATTTTAATTAATTATTTTACTAACAATGCACATTGTTTTCTAAAAGTAACTAAGCAACACTTTAAAATATTCTGTGAGTCATTCCAATATCATTTCCTTTTGTTTGAAATAAATGTTCAAACATTGTGGGGTTTTCTTCCTATAGAAGTATTTTAAGAAATAGTCTGATATGGTGTTTCCAGTTGGCTATAATGCCTCAACTCTTTAAAACAAATAAAATTTGCCTTGGCTTCATTTAAATAGATATTTTGTTAGTAGCATTTGCTCGGGCAAATTTGTTGGTTATGCTAGCAGTTCTGCTTAGTTTTATCAAGTCAAAAAGATGTCATCAGCAAAATTTAGGACTGGAGTCAGTCAAACTGCCATCTCAAAACTTGTCTTTACCAGCTGGTTTGATGCTGTCTTGACATAATATCTTTTTGATGGATGTTGTAACAAGAAACTTGCCATCAACAAAGGCAACACTCCTCAACATCTGCAACTTCATTAGAATCAACAACAGGGTTCTGGTGAAGTAGCTGTGACACCTACGTCAGCAAGTGCTGAATTTGTGCTAACTGGAGAGTAAACTACCTTTTCTCATGGCAACTGCCCCCTTGAACAAAGATTAACATTCTTACTCAGATCCCTGCACTTCATCCTGAGGTTTCAAACACCTGTGCCACCTTGAAAATGGATGGAGTTACTTCTCATCTGTAGGCATTTATTCTTTAGCTTTCCTAACTGTGTGAAGGGCACCAATTTTCCATGTCAACCGATGCAGGGGACTTGGATTAACGTCTCCAAGTTGTCACCGTCTCAACCAGTTTGGGAATATGAGGTACATTCCGCACATACTCCCACCTAAACCAAGGCAAAAAAAGTGTTGAGAATCATAAGCAGAACACAACTGTCTCTTAAATTATCCTTAGAATGTTCATGCTTAATCTCTTTCATGATCTTTTTATATCCCCTTGTGGATCAATCATCTAATTGTTTCTAGATATACTATGAAATGCCCTCACAGTTTCACACTTTGTGCTTTAAGTCCATTTTTTCTTGGTGCCTCAACTGAAATATCCAATTTAACATCATGTTACCCATACAGATGTTAAAGAGATTTTAGGCAGATTTAGTTGTTTTTTTTTTTTAATTTTTTTCTGCCTTTATTTTTTTATTTTTATTTTTTTTATTTTTAAATTTATTTATTTATGGCTGTGTTGGGTCTTCATCTCTGTGCAAGGGCTTTCTCTAGTTGTGGCAAGTGGGGGCCACTCTTCATCGCGGTGCACGGGCCTCTCACTATCGTGGCCTCTCTTGTTGTGGAGCACAGGCTCTAGATGCGCAGGCTCAGTAGTTGTGGCGCACAGGCCTAGTTGCTCCGCGGCATGTGGGATCTTCCCAGACCAGGGCTCGAACCTGTGTCCCCTGCATTGGCAGGCAGATTCTCAACCACTGCACCACCAGGGAAGCCCAGATTTAGTTTTTATGTAAATATTTTTCTGCTAGATAAATAAAAATATCTACAATAAAGAAAAAACATCTTTAACTTAAGAGGACTACATTAGGTACAAATACTGTAGATTGTATACAGGAAATGAATAACATTTCACAAAGGAAACACCTCAAGAAACTAAATTTGATACTGTGATTTGCTCAAAGAAATTCTTAGAGCTTTCCTTTTGGAATTGTTTTCAGAACACACTTAGACACAGCACAAGAAAACCAGCTCTTTTACTTTATAGCTATCCTTGCTTTCAGAACACTAACAGCAAAATGAGTGTATGGCTTACACTTACATTGTTTTACTCCAAATACTTTGGCTTATTTTCAAAAAGAAAATTTACCCTAATAGGTTATAAAATTGTTAATAATGAGAGTATTTGAAAAGATATAGTATAACATCTTAAGGCAATTCTAAAAAAAGAGTTAAAATAATGCAAGCAAGTTTAAAATAAAGTGACTATGTTGAAGGTGCAACAGTTATTTAGATGTGTTGATTAGATCATGTTCATATAACAAGAAGTTATTGTTTCATTTTCTCTTTATAGAGAACTATGTGCTTTCTGGACATGGTCACAGTCACATGGGAAGTAAAAAATAGAACAAATTCATTCTAGTGAAAAGACTAACGCTTTTTATGAAAAACATTTTTTGTTTGTTTTCTAAGGCAAGATAGAAAATATGACTGGTAAAGACAGATGGCTAAACAGAAAAAATTCAAATAATATTGCACTGTATTTTCTAATATTGTTAGTGTTGTTACTAATTTCCCAGCTATTAAGTATCAGAGTAGAGAAGTGCTTTGTTTTCATAAAATTCTCAAATGCAAAAGTGAGTACCAAATTATCATTACATATCAATACTGAAGGTAAACTAGTCCTTCAGTTTTACTTTCCCTGTTAGTGATTAGATGGTTAAAATTATACTCCCCACAGGGTGAATAGTCATATAAATATATTACAAATAAAAAGTCCATCTATGTTATGTTTACTGAACTTTAGTTTCTCTTCAGATCATTTTTATACTGTATTATTTATAATGCAATTTTACCTAATGCTATTCATTAGCCTTCAGTTAGAAATTTGCTAATTTATATTTTTAATAGAGTTTTAATGCCTATTAATGAGAGTGAAGGCAATGACCTGAAGTTTTACTGTTTTGTCTTTTTAGAGATTTATTGGTATTCTTAAACACATTCTTAAGTTAGGTTTAATATTTTTATTTTGCACCATATTTTCCATTGATGTTTCTTTTATTTAACTAAATTCATCCATATCTAATTTCATGCATTTTTAGTCACAGCTGAACTCCCATGCCTGTGCATTAAGAAGGCTGAATTATGATTGTAAATTTTTAAAGTGGCCTTGAAACTTCAATTACATCCAAAATTAATTCAAAATTTTAAAAAGTTAATTTTGTGAGTGTGAGTCAGTTTGTTTTAAATACTAGCCTATACCTTTCTTTATTTGTTTCAACCACAGTATGGCCAGGCTGGTGACAACACATTTAAGGACAAAAGCTCTCTGCATATAAATATGTCAGAAAATTTTCTTGTTTTTTATGAGTATAGTTAGATATTTATCCAAGCAATCCATATTGTTTTTTAAGTTCATTGGCATTGTCAAGAACAATTCTCCTCTCTAGTTTTTAAAATTAACTTTCTTTTTCTTTTCCTTTTAAATGGGTCTTTTTGTTATAATTTGAAAAATCACTTACATACACTTAACTAAGTAACATTTCAAAACATGATAAAGAGCTTTATGTACTTTGTTAAATGAATTTGAGGGAAGATAGGTTTTCAGTTAAGTAGCTTTTCCTCATTCAAAAATTTGACAAAATTGGCTGACTAAATAGGAACACACACATACATGTACCCACATTTATTTTTGTAACTACACTTTGGAAGCCTCGCTTATTTGGAGTTTTTGTTTGCTTGTTTTTAATATTACTATACCTTATACTTCGGTCATTCACTCTAAAAATGTGGGCATTCCTTCTGGAAAAGAAGTTGAAAGTTCCATGGATTCCATAGATTACCTGTGATCAAATAAAGTTCAAGGTTGGCCCTATTTGGGAAACAACATAGGTCACTGGTATAGAAAGCTTGGCTGGGTCTACTCTTCTTGAGTGATCGTGTCTGTGGAGAAAGAAAGGTCTGGCATGGGATGGAGCCTATTGAACAAAATTAAAGCTTAAGCTTTTGCAAGCAAGAATAAAATGGAATCAGACCTGTAGCTACCTAGGTATAGAACTGTAACTCAGAGATGGGGAGTTATTAAAAAAAAAAAATAGGTGGGTACCAAATTAAAAATTTGGACAAAAAAAGAAGCAAAATTAATTGCCAATATTATTGAGACAGTACATAAAAGACAACCCAAAAATCTATGCTTTCCTAAATTGTAATGATTATTGGATGCTAGGAAGTGAATACTAATTAGAGACATAGCCACATGTGACCTATTTCCACTCTAAGGTACAGATAGAAGATTCTAGCAGAGATCTTTGTATCAAAACAAAGATGAAGGCTTGACAAAGGTAATTTTAGTTAAATACAAAAGTGTTATGGGTAGAATACATGCAAGTTGTTTCCACCACTGCCTTTGATGGACAACAGTGTAAAATAATAAACCATGTAATTGTTGGCAATTCTGCCTGGAAGAGACCCCATGCTGGTAAATGCTAGATACTTACTCATGTTCCATGTAAGCTGGCCTGGAACTGGATCGATTTTAGCCTCTAACTGCTTAAAATATTCTTCTTGCACTCCCCAGTGGATTTAAGCCTACTCAGAGGATATAGTGGGAGTTGAACAGGTTGCCAACATATCTCACACACACTCACTGACAAGCCCAAACTATTCTTACCATCCTCTTAAATTTAAGGTTAAATTTAGCTTTATTTAGGTATCACTTAACACATACTTAAAAATATCATTTTTGGAGTTAACTTCAAAGGATGGTTCTTGAAAACTATTCAACTCAATCGTACTATGCATATAATTCTGTCTTTTTTCCTTCTTCTTTTGGTATTTCTACTGGATTTTGTTGTGTTCTTTTTTTCATTACATATATTATTCTTCTGCATAAGTAGTGTTTCCTTTTAAATTTATGATTGTTTAACCTGTTAGCCAGAATCTATTGTCTTGCATCTATTTTGCTTCATCTTACAGTACTTATTTTGGAAAGTATATTTTGGCTTATCTCTAAATCACTGCCTTAAATAATACCAACATTTAATTACAGAAAAGCAATTTCAGCAAAACTGTGCCTACCGTTATAACTCACAGAAACTTGCTTTAGTATATAAGTTGTGAGTCTGCCTTAAACCTTGGGATAGATGTTTAATTACCCTAATCACACTTTTCTCATTTTTGTGATGGTTATCACAAAACCTGTCTCACAGGGATATGAGTATTTAATTAACATTGTGTTCTTAAAATGCTTAGCATAGAATTTGCACATAATAAGTTCTAAGCTAAGAGTAGTTTTAAGAAAACGAGTTAAGAATATATATAGCAATATCAATCTGAGTCTTCATTTAATGGATTCTAACGTTAGTGATAATTAGCCTATTATTTAAACTTACCTGCATGAAGATTAGATTTAATAAATCTTTATGATCGATCTGAATATTTCCTTCAGCTATTCTATAATAACTTTATGTGTAGTTAATACTTTAGAATTAATAAACATGTATTCTTGAATTTTTCCTTAGGATGCTTCTTCAGTGATATTATATTTTTGATAATAACCTGGTGTTTTCATAACTAACTGCCTATCACTTCATTAGTGTACTGTATTCATTCTTTCAAATATTTATTGGGTGCCTTTCTTTCAGTACCTGTACTAAGTGTAGAGATACACTAGACACCATGACTCAAAAAAAGTCATGAGGAATACAGAAATTAACCAAATGATAATTAAATAGAATATATACTTAAAAACTGGAAAGGATGTCTACAGTGTACTATGAGAATAGTCTAGGAAGCTATTGGGAGCATGCCAACTGAATCTGCCCTATCAAAAAGTGTTCATCAGAAGCCGCATTAACATTTTTTTATTATGTCATTGGGCATAATTGGGTTACATGACTATCTTGTTATGAACAGGAGGATAGGAAATATATATTCTGTTAGAAAGAGGTTAGGAAATAATGAGAGAATGGGTAGTCAACTAGCTTTGCCTGTTAGAACTTTGTAGCCTGTGTTATTACTATCTTTTCACCTTGGGAGTAACAGGGAGTCTTGTGAGAGAGTTAATAAACTGTGGGTTGACATGACCAAGTTTGAGATTTAGAAAGATCATTCTGGCTCAGTGTAGAGAAGAAACTGGAAGGGGTAGCAGTGGATGTGTAGAGAGTGGTTAGGAGAGTGTGTCAGAAATGCAGGAATGGTTAAGGGCATTGCATGTTGAAGGGTGGTCTGGTGACCTGAGGACAAAAAATAAAAAAAATCTACTTATATTTAAAAATATGGAGGTCATTGGTATATTTAGTCAGATTTATTTCAATAAAAGGATGTGACTGGAAAACAGACTGGAGTGGATAGAGGATTGGGTAGAAAATAAAGAAATGGAATAATGAAGATGACTCTTTGATGAATTCTGTTGTAAAGGGGAGGAAAGAGAAAGTATGGTAACTAGAGGTGGAAGGAATGTCAACTAGATGAAGGGAAGTTATGATCTAAAAGATTTGAGAATGCCAAAATGTTATGAAAGAGGAGTAATAAGAGAGAAATCAGTGTGTTAATATTCCTGAAAAAGACAAAAGGATGTGGTAGAATACAAACCACAAAATAAAGGATTCCCTTTGGAAGAAAGGGTAACAGAACAGAAAGAGAGAGGAGAGATTATGATTTAAGAAGATTTTTGCTGTGAGAAGGGCTTTGGCTTGGTCTTTGAGTCAGCTCCCATACACGGTTTAATTTTTCTCTATGAAGCAATGATCAACCTCCAACAGTGAATGAATCCACAGGTTTTGAGTTTTGGGGAAGGAGAGAAAGTTGAAATAGGAATTGTAGAGAAGAAATTGAGAGAAGTATACTTTCTGGGCAGTGATGAGCATCTACTTTGCTTTGCTCTTCATAATGATAGTATGAGATTCTCCAGAAATTCTGTGCTGCCTTGATACAGACTTAGAGGAAGTGAAGAGTTGGGTTTACTCAGGTTTTTGTTAGGTTAAGTGGTCCAAAGAAAAGAGAGAGAGGTTAATGAGTTTAGGATATTAGCAACAATAATTTTTAAATTATGGATCATGGAAGCTCACCTGAACAAAGTGGAATATAAAGAAGTAGAGGAAGCAAATGAATTGGAAGGTAGGTCATTAACAGGCATGAGACACCAATGAGACTGGAAACTACAACCAGTAAAGAAATGAAATAAGAAAACTAGGAAAGAAAGAGGTTATAATCACAGAGTAGGATATTTGAATAATTGATTTTGAAGCAAAGATATTTCAGGTGTTGATATATACAACCGTGGTTTGGGGTGAATGAGGTGCTGGTAAGAAAGTGATTGGAAATGATGGTCAAATAACTGAGAAATCACTCAGGACTTTGGGTGAAGGAGAAGAAGGGGTATATTGGAGCTGGCTTATATTGACTTGCAGGAGTTATATTTTTAAGAATTTCATAGTTTTGTTGGTATCAAGTCCATAGTTTCAAATGGTGAGAGTGGGAATATTTAAACCATAAAAACCAGGAAACGCTACAAATCTGGCTTTTCCACTTTTCCAGAGAGCCAAACTGAACTGTTTTTTAATACATAAATTTATTTACTTATTTATTTTTATTTCTGGCTGTGTTGGGTCTTCGTCGCTGCGTGCGGGCTTTCTCTAGTTGCCGTGAATGGGGGCTACTCTTTGTTGCTGTGCGTGGACTTCTCACTGCAGTGGCTTCTCTTGTTGCAGAGCACAGGCTCTAGGTGCGCGGGCTTCAGTAGTTGTGGCTCGCGGGCTCTAGGGCTCCGCGGCATGTAGGATATTCCCAGACCAGGGACCTAACCCGTGTCCCCTGCATTGGCAGGCGGATTCTTAACCACTGCACCACTAGAGAAGTCCAGAGAGCCAAATTGTTAAACATTTACTAGTTCATCACTGATAGAAACCAACATTTGGGCACTACAGTTTTTTAAGAATGATGACATAACCAGAAAATGAATAGGAGACTGTAGTAAGAGGAATCAGGTAGTAAGTTTGTATGGCATGAGTCTTAACAGAACAAAGGTTTATACCTTGGTTTGTTTTCCAAAAGGGGTGGGGCAGTGACGATCTAAAAGTAGGAAAAGAACAAAGAGGACACTAATTTACTTCCCATCCCTGAGATATGTAGAATGTGAAATACATTCTAGTATTTTTCGTTTACATGTTAAAGCTACACTTTAACATTGAAATAGGGTTGAAAATTATTTATGCAGTACAGTGATGTGGATTTCTTTATGCTTTGCTTTAAAACTAGGCCAGTGGTATTCTTTTCCTTATTAAATTAAGCCATGAACAGAATATGAAAAAAGTAAATGTGCCTATTCTTCTAAATATGTAAAACTATATAGACTATCTCTGGTGAATGATATCATAGAATTTATATGGTTTAACCCATTTATTCTGCAGATGAGCAAACTGAGTTCTCGAGATATGAAATTACTCATGAAATATCACTTAGCTTGGTAACACCAGAGCTGAGACTAATATTCCTGTCTTCTAAATTCTAGCACAAGAGAAATAATTCCGTTGTACACATTTATTCATTTACTTATTTTTTTAGCTCATTTATTCAATAAATAGCTACTGGTACGTACTGTACACTAGGCACTATTCTAAGTAGAGGTGCTATAATGATGAACAAAACAGGGCAAAAATCTCCATCTTCATGCAGTTTATCTCACAGCAAAGGGAGATAGGAACTGAAAAGATATATAAATAAAAATGGGAAATATGTAATATACTACATAGTTGTTAAGTGCTATGGATAACAATAAAGCAGGAGGCATATCTGTGTTACATTGGAATTGGAATTATAAATAGAGTAAATAGTGGTAGTCCCTTTGGAAAGGCGATGTTTGACCAAAGATCAGAAGGAGGTAAAGGTGTGAGGCATACAGATATGCAAGGGAAGTACAGTAGAGCTAGAGAAAATGGCAAGTTCAAGCACCTAGGTCAGATGTGGCTCTTCTACTTAAGACGTGCCTCAGGGACCTCCCTGGTAGTCCAGTGGATAGGACTCAGTGCTTTCACTGCCATGGGCCCAGGTTGGATCCCTTGTCGGGGAACTAAGATCCCATAAGCCACATGGTGTGGCCAGAAAAAAATGTACCTCAGGTTAGTGATTTATATAATCATTGATGCAATTACCTTATACATATTAACTTCATGGTTATCGTGATTAAGTATGCACGTTTAGCCAATGGATGGCGAAGTGATTAAAACTGTTTCTCTCTCCTCCGTAGGCCAACTAAGGTCATTTATTTACTATTTAGAAACAAAGTATCCATTTTGTGTATATTTTGATGTATATAAGGTTACAGCAATACAAACATTATGTATCTAAACATCATTCTTAAAATATTTTGATGAGGTTTGCATCATCTCCCAGAAGAGTTTAGAAATCCTGGAAAGGGTACTGGCTGAAAGTGAGAACAATGATTCTTTTAAGAGTTTCAAATGTTGAGGATTTTTCTTCCCCACGCCTATTTATAGTTCAGAGTTTCAATTAGAAAGGAGTGAGAGACCCAGCAAAACTGTAATTGATTTGAATCCTAAAGGAAAAGGAATTATTTCCTCTGACTTCCTGTCATACATCCCTTCATCAATTTAGGTTACACCTCATCTGTCCCTTGTCAAGGCATTTATCACACCATTTCATAATTCTTAGTTTACTTTTCCTGTATTTATGGGACATTAAGCTTTGCTAAGACAGGGGCCATGCTTTGTTTTGGTCTAACCTCTACATGCATAGTGCCTGGCATGGTCCTTTACACCAAGCTGGTGCTCAATAAATATGAAAGAACAAGTGAGTGAATGGGTAAGCAAGTGAATGTTTCCATGTTCCTATAAATTATAAATTATTCTAAAGGTAAAGGCAGAGATATAAGAATATAGTAGTTATATGCTGCAGTCCTAGTAGAGAGTTACTATGTTTCTCCACTGATTGATCACATAAAATTTGCAATAAGAATAAAATCCTGATATCTTTAGAGAGCTTTATAGCTTGTCGAAGTGACTTTATATGAATTTTCTCATTTATTCCTCATAACATTTCTTTGAAATTGTTAGGGAAGCATTTTGTTAGATATGGCCAAGAAATTGTGGTTCAAGGTCCTCCATTGACCCAGTGAAGTCAAGTTTCCTAATTTTATTTAAATTTGACCAAATGATAGTAAACTATATTGCTGATTACTATTATTTATAAGAAAAGAAAATATTTGACCAGGAAATTTCAAGATATCTCATTTAAAGAATAAAATTCAATGACCAGAAGAATCATCAGTAGGGATTCTGAATAGTGCAGAATGAACTATCAAATCCTGGCTCAACTGCCTCAAAAGGATAACTGCCTTTAACTGCACCAAATCGCTTTAAACTTGCTGCCCATCCTATTATGCTCAGTCATAATTCTCTCTCTTATTCCTCTATTAACTCTCCGTAACGATGAGAAGAGCAATTCTCTTTCATTGTCTTTCTCTTCAAATATCCTGTTTTAAGAGATTGCAGATGCTTCAAGATAAAACTGCCAGAATTATTCCAAGGACTGACAGGTTTGCTAACAACCAAATGCTTTCAGATCACTGCACTAGCCTCAGATCCACCTTTGATATGAACCACATATGGCTTCAGTCCTGTTTTCCTGAATTAACTCTAATTTCCTAGTGACCAAGGTCAGATGGGTCCAGATAGGGCTCAGCTGTTCTTACCTAGCACATATGTTCCACTGTTGTTGGTAATTTATTTACTGTAATAAAAAATTAAAATGCAAATCTCAGCCAAATTCTCCTTTACCAAGGTCTCCCTTGGTATGGGCTTTTTCAAAGCACATATTAGGAATGATTACATGTGACTTTTTCATAACAGAATAATAAATGTTATTATAGCACTTATAACCAAATATTTAAGTTAATATTAGAAACCAAATTGGTAATGTGGAATTTATTGAAAAGGAATGATTTGAGTAAGTACCAATGACACCAAATTTACTTTGGTAATTATGAAAAATCATCAGAAATTACTGCCTCTTCTTTTAGTAATTTCACCACTTTCATCCATACACCAGAGTTCAACTAATTCTGCCACACATTATGGTTTAGGTGAGAAAATATTTTTTCATGAATGTTTATTTTTTAAATAAAAATAAATGGGTTCTTAACATAAATAAAGTCTTTTTAAAAGTTACTTCAAGATGTTTTAGGTGTTGCACTACTTGATAAACTTTTTAAAAAATCTGAGTTGTAGTCAACGCTTCAAATATTATGTAAAAAAAAATATTACAAAATAGTACTGGATTTTCTTTGTACTGTTGATGCTTTGTGGTTATGATAGTTCAAACAAGATTAATATTAAAGATTTTTCCCTCTTATTCAAGAACATAAGCTTTCCTCTAGAACACACTTAAAAAGTTAATTTTAAATTAACTTCCAGAGGTCTAGCAAATATTTTCTTATCATTTTTAGGGTATCTGACAGGTTTATAAAAATAGGTCCAATGAACACAAGATGGTTTCTAAATTTTAATTTGTATTTGACAGCAATCAAAGTGAGTGGGGAGAAGAATTCGTTTGAGTACTAAAGAATTTAAATCAAAGATTTTTTTTTCAAATGGCTTTTTGAATTTGTAAAATATGTTGCTTACAATAAAAGATCTGCTCCTATGGTACAAGAGTAACCCTTACTTTATTGGCTTTCATAGCATTTTAGATGGGATAGAAACAAAATTTCAGAGCACTATCCTTGTATCAGTATTTTACCTGTTCTAAAAATCTCTCTCTAAAATGCTCAGGAAAAATGTTACCTTAAACCCATTAGATACTGGAGATCTTCAAAGAGCCAGGTAATTTCAGGTTGCAAACTTTATTTTGAGTTCTATCAGAAACTAAAGCTATGTATCCTTAAATTTGGAATCATTAGCTATATGTTTAAAATATTTTAAGTATACTGAATGCTCTTTGTAAAGCACACAATCTTTTGGCATCTGTGAATTTTTAAAAAGTGTTGTATTTCTTATTCTTTGTAAGTTTATTCTTGACAAGAATTTTTTCTTTTATCCTTCTGTTGATGTTTCATAGCCCATGAAAACTGCTATTATAAAAAGACAGTGCCTTATGAACTAGTTTTATTGATTTTGTGCTGATGTAGCAAAAACCAAATCAACTTACAAGCCTCAGCATTTTGATAAAATAAACACTGCTAAACATTGACATCCTAAATCTGTCTGATGTAACACAGAAGGAAAGTGTCTTTAATATGAGACACACACAAAAGAAAGAAATTTATTCCAGTATTTAGAGCGGCGGGGTGGGTTGTGTGAGAAAATAAGACGATTTTATTTCAAACATTTTAAATATGCTTTTCCTTTACAGTGCTTTGATTTTAATATTCACTTCAAGCAATATCTCTGAGACTTGATTTAATTTATTTGCGTGACTTTATATTACTATGTACAGCCTAATTGTAATGATAATACTTAGGAATGTTTTTCATTTTTTGCCAAAGAAGTTATTGTCTTGTTACGGAATTAAAATTCTTCTTTAAAACCATGATGTCATAAATCCTATCAGCATTTTACTCTTTACAAATCTACCTTCACTGCTAACAGTTTTTTCTTATCAAGTAGACTTACTTTTCTCATTTGTGAAGTAAAGGAGTGAAACAAGATATTCTTTTTTTTTTTCACTAATTCAATATTTTTTTTAACTTGGCTACACTCTATCTGAATAGTTTCTCTTCTATGCCCTAATTTGCCATTATCTCAATTCTTCCCTTACAGAAAATTATATTTTTGGATGCTTAGTTTATTACCTGACTTTCATTTTTCTTATTTCTCTTAAATAATACATTCTTCTGCTATGTCTTTCCTAATGAATTTGGCAACAGTGATGCTCAGGACCAAGCTGTGTCCCAATTCCTGAGTCTTTTCTGGTGTTCTAGGTAGGTCCTCACTTCTCCGTATCCCTGTGGCTAGAGGACCTTCAAAGACTGTGCACGTTTAGCTCAGCAGCTCAGTCTCCATCCACGATTTTATCATGTCCCTTGGCAATGATCAGTAGCTACTTCACCGAATGAAACTAACCTTAGTCTAACAGGAGATTCAGCAGAACATACTATACAGGTCATTCTTTCAACATGCCGCACCTTCCACCTACGATCTTTAGTTCACATTGCAACTCGGTATATCCTTACTTCTAAATAAGTTTACATAAACTTTCACACTCAGCATACAAATATTTGATTATTAATTTTAAATACCTGCTTACTGACCTTAAATGAGTTCTTATTCCTAAACTTTAACTTATACAGCTTCTACCTATGGATTTTTTTTTTTTAAATTAATTTATTTATTTATTTTAGCTGTGTTGGGTCTTCGTTTCTGTGCGAGGGCTTTCTCTAGTTGCGGCAAGCGGGGGTCACTCTTCATTGCGGTGCGCGGGCCTCTCACTATCGCGGCCTCTCTTGTTGCGGAGCACAGGCTCCAGACGCGCAGGCTCAGTAGTTGTGGCGCACGGGCCCAGTTGCTCCCCGGCATGTGGGATCTTCCCAGACCAGGGCTCGAACCCGTGTCCCCCGCACTGGCAGGCAGACTCCCAACCACTGCGCCACCAGGGAAGCCCCTACCTATGGATTTTAACCTTAGAGATCCTACAGTCTATTTTACCTTGAAAATGTTCAACAATTTTCTATTTTATTAGAAATAAAACTAGATGAGGCTTCTTATTTCCTCCTTACACATTAGATCTTAGAGTATCATATCAGTATAATTCCACATGTATTTAATATAAATATTCTGAAATTAGAGGTCAAGCCAATTGCAGTGTTTTAAATTCTCTTTTATTCTACATTTCACTTGAGGTTTCCATTTTTGATATCAGATTTTTAATATATATTTGTTCTCTGAATGTATTTCTTTCAACAGAGTCCATTTAAATTTTTTTCTTTGCATTTGTGCAGCATCTTTTACCTCTCTGAGGACATTTATGCCATTTTATTTGTTTTGGTCTGTATAATTTAGGTTAGAGACTCACTGCAAGCTCTGGGTGCTTAGTTAAGGGTGAAAAACTATGAGCTTCACTTTAGGGTGATATAGTGGGTTGTTTTGTAGGAAATCCATGATATGTGCCTTTAGATGCAGTTGATATAGTACAATAATTAAGACTATGAACTTGGTAGCTAATCTGCCCATGTTTGATTCCTGGTTTTGCTAGGAAGAGGCCACATGGATTTAAGCATATTATTAAGCACTCTGTATTTTGGTTTTCTAATTTTAGAATGGGGACAAAAATACTACCACCTAATAGAAATTTTGTAAAACTTAAAAAATTTTAATATGTATAAATAATTTAGAATAATGTTTGGTACATGGTATTATATGTGCTAACTGCTATTATTACTATTATTATTGTTACTAATATTATTAATATTATTATTATCTCTTTAGAGCAGTTCAGTTTTGCTTAAAAAAATCTTCTTGGAGGAATTCAAAGAACCAAAACAGACAGAATGCTGACTGGTCTCAACATTGGCTGTAGACTCCAACCTCTTCCTTCTGGTTTCAGTATGGGCCCCCGTAGCTCAACTTTCTCCAGTGTACTCTTGTTTACTTCCCAGAGAATAAAACCTCTAGTCCTTTGCTTGGGTGGGATGGAGCAGTCACCAAGTTGCTCAGAGATAGTTGTTTTTATGACATTTTTTCAATAAATTCTACTTTTGTTAGACGTTTGATCATTCTGGCTTTGAGAAGGATGTAGAGATGCCAATCTCAGAAACTTTTACAGGGGAGAAGGGGGTCCTAAACGTTGGTTAGCTCAGTTACAATTCATCTATCTGCTTTCCAGCTTCCAAAATTTTGATTTTGTTGCACCCTATCCATTTCTCTTTTGCCTTGTGGTTTCATGCCATAGGAGAGAACATGTGTTCAAAGATGATACTCAACCTTCCATCTTTGCCAGAATACTCGGTGTTTTTTAAGAAAAATAAAACACAAGCACTTGGGAGTAGTATGCTCTCTTTTTAAAAAATAATTGGAGTTACAAAAATGTCTTACTACTGCATAGTGTGTTTACGTGTAGTGTCTTATATGATCCTCACAAAAACCCTGTAAGTTTAGCAAAGATATTTGACTATTATGTAAACTGGAATTAAGAGGTTAACTGGCTTGCATAAGGACATATCTTCCATTAATAAGAGATGTAGAATTAGTGATCATTACTTCTGGCTCAGGCCTACATTACTCAGAACTTATCTATATATTAGTTAAGTATAGGTAATCAAGTATTTATGAGTGGCCAGATTTATAGAGAAAAAAGCCTCGTAATCTTCATATTCAGCCTAAGAGTTTGTTCAGATACTTTCTTCAAATATTTTATAAGCCATCTTAGCTGCTTTAAATTTAAGGGTTTCAGTAAAATTCATGTTGTTCAGACCTTGTGTTTTTAAACCAGTGATGCACTATACCATCTTCACTACTGAAAATGATAAAAGTAATAAAATTGCCAGGCAATGCTAAAGATTAGTTTTCTATTTCAACTTTCTATAGAAGTTGTTTAAGAGTTGAATGGCATTACATACCGCACACATACACACATGCAGGCTACAAAGGTAGTAATGGCTTTTAATCTTACTTCCCATATCTTTTCTACACAGCGCTGTGTTTCACAGCAATAATTGAGAGATAACTGTGCTCAGTTGGAAATTGTGGTTAAAGAATGACAACAAAACAAGCAAGCAAGCCATATAGAATGTGTGTGAGCAGCAAGTAGTCAATATTTCTAAATTGAAATATTTCTTATTTGGGTTTTTATTTTTATTATGAGAAACAAAACAATTTGGGTAACTTTTCTATCTAAACCTATTATGCCATATAGGAACAATAGAAATACTTATATTTTCTGCAGACAGGAAAGATGAGTGAACCTGTACAAAAATCATAGACAATAGATTACAGAAAATCAGAAGTATATCAATAAGAGATACTTAAGTAATAATGGAAGGTAGGAAATGATTAACTAATAAGGACCTACTGTATAGCACAGGGAACTCCACTCAATATTCTGTAATGGTCTATATGGGAAAAGAATCTAAAAAGGAGTGGATATATGTATATGTGTAACTGATTCACTTTGCTGTACACCTGAAACTAACACAACATTGTAAATCTACCATACTCCAATAAAAATTTTTTTAAAAAGATAGGAAATGATTAGTTTCAAAATGAATATAAATAGTACCTTCTAGGAAATGCTCATAGAAATAAAAAATCAGTGCAGTAAAGTGTTCCAAGAGTTTTATATAAAAATATATTTTGTAAAATCCTTATTTTGTCAGTGGAAGGTTAGTATTGTAGATTAGACATTTCAAATGTAAAACAATACTAAATTTCACATTAATGTAAAATTAAACTATACATTTATAAAGAATATATTAGAAATATATCTTAGTTTGTTGGGTGTGGGTTCTGTTAAAAAAGATTGATGTGTTTACTTCATTAACCACAGCAAAATATTAATAATGGATACATTCATGTACTGTCAAAAATGTAATTCTCTTCTTTTAAATTGTGTTGCATAATGTTTAAACTAAATTTTTCTACTTTTAATATTAAAAAAGAGAAAGACATAATTATACTATTTAAATGATTAGTGCCATTGTAAACATTATATTCTCCCTTTGTTTCAGACAAAATTACTAGTCCTCAAGTTTTTATTTAAATTAACTCTTCAGTGATGGAACATGTTATCATGAATTGAAAATCATGTAACTAAAGCAATAAAATGTATTTATTGCTAATGTTCCTATGACTAAAATAAAGCAGAGAATTTAGGAGACTTATGACCAATACAAGTAAGAATAACTTTTTGTACACTTTTTATCTCTGCTTGATTTTTGGCTTCAATGAGTACACCCATGTTATGATATTACACTATCACTCTCCATTAAAGATGTTACATTTTAAATTGTCAAGTAATGAGCATGCAGTTTTGATTACATAAATTTTTAGTATTACATTTTTGGATTGTGTTTATTATCAGTCACAGATTCACTAAATCAAAAGCTGTATCCAAGTTTATTTTTTACATAAAATCTCTTTAATCTGCAGGTGAGCTCTGACTTTGATTCTATTTTGTAGTTTGGCCTCACTTAATCCAAAACATTAGGAGAACAATTCTTTACCTTTGAAAGGAAATGAACTTGTTCTAGCTATCCTATTATGTTACTAATTTGGATAGCCAGATGCATCTTTGCAAAATCTCACTATTGGTCTTAATTATTCCAGTAAGAATCTCATCATAGCCTTAATTATTCCTTTCATTTCCCTTTTCTACTCCTAACATTTGATTATTTTACTTGAAAACAACTGACATGCCTCCATAGCTGCCCAAATTTGTAATCATATCAATCTTATTCTGGGGGTTCTAGCTGCCTTCTTTCCCATTTTGAGCCACTGACCTTTTAGCATGTTTTAGTGTTCACTGGAGAGCAAAGGTTTACACATCTGCCCTTTCTTAGCTCTAAAGCTATTTGTTTTTATAAAGCACTTATTGTACCTCTAGGTATTTTGCCCCCCAAATTAAGGTTTTTCTTCCCATTTTATCATTGAAATAGTGCCAGAATTTTTCTAAATATTACTGTGTACCTACCTTTTAGTGGAAGGAGTAATATCACATTTATGTCCTGGCACATTTAGGACTAAATGCACACTTAAGCTGCAAAAGATTGCATATCTATTTATTTGAAAATAGTTCTGAGTTTTCATGACAGAGCAACCAGTATGGTGAATGTCCTTCTTGTGTTTATAGTTGCAGTATTATTTTTTGTGATTGTATAAGAATTAAACTAAGGTAAAGGTTTCACAGACGAGCTTTCCATAAGCAGATGCTAACCTTTTTCCTGTTTATGTTTTACCAGTGCCTTCTGAACAAAACCCATTTCTTTCCTTTAGCAATAGATCGCACTGAAGCCCTACTGAGAATTTCCGGTTGGATGTAAAAGCTCTTCTATTTTCTTGGTCCAGGAATCGTTAGTTAGTAAGACCTGAATGATTGATTTCCTGTTGTCCTGAGCAGGTTAAAAGAAGTTCTGTGGTGTCCAGATTGTGGCTTAGCAGAAATGTAGTCATTCTTATTTGTAATATCCTTATTTGTAACAAATTCCTCTCATCTCTTCAACCTATATCTGTATGTATCCTTGGGGGATAATGTAACATCTGTCTTATGAATTCGGGGGAAAAAAAAAAACCTCTTAGTGTCCAGTGTCTGCATCTTCCAAATTTGATGTTATAGTAATGTTGAAGGATAAAATTGTACACACGAGGTATTCATGTGAGATACAAACACAAAAAACAGCCCTTATTAATCTTGTTTATTTTCTCTTTTTTATTGCCTCCTATGATTTACTAGTAGTGAACTTTTGAACATCAGGACATTTTTTATACATTTGTTAAATAAATCTGCTCTATACCTGGAAATACGATGAGGAATTGCTGTGAGAAATGTTTTTATACAGATTTTGATTTTTTTGTGGCTTAGTATCAGTGTTATTACTAATACAGTTATAAGGTACGATGAGCAAACTAAATATGGTCAATTTCATCTAAATATTGTAGGATCACGTGGAAACTAAGAAATGTCTTTCTTATGTATTTTGTTTTTCCCCAGAAATCAAAAATCTCCACATATGACAAAATGTGGGCCTTTATGAGTAGCAGGCGGCAGTCCGTGCTCGTCAAAAGTAATGAAGAAGGAATCCAGAGAGTCCTCACCTCCGATTATGCTTTCCTAATGGAGTCAACAACCATTGAGTTTGTCACTCAGAGGAACTGTAACCTGACACAGATTGGCGGCCTCATAGACTCCAAAGGTTATGGCGTCGGCACCCCCATGGGTAGGCTTCATGTCAGCCACTTGTTCTTTGTTCATTAATCTTAGTTGCTGTGAAAAGGGAAGGAAAACAGTGCCTCCATATGCTGTTAGGAATCTTGCTTCAAACAAATGTATCTTGCTATGTTCTGAGACTGTATAAAGTCAGGACGATATTTGGACATCTGCTTCTAAAGGAGTAAGTAACAAAAGGAAAATTGATTTCTACCAAATGGTCAGTAGACATTTTTACTGTATCAGTGCTGAAAACATCCACAACACCTCCCCCGCAAAGGACCTTCTCAATCTTACACTTAAAAAAAGTTTCTATGAATAAAGTTTTTGCAACATTATTTTTTCAGATTGGTGGCTTATGAATATAGTATTTGACTTAGTTAACTAAAAGAATGAGCCACAAATGGTTACTGTGAATAATTATTTTATTTACAAGAGGTATATGTTTATTTAAGAGGAATAGCAGCCTATTTACCAGTGACATACCTAGAATATTTTACACTAGGATTGATTAGTTTTAACATTCTCTTTCTTCTATATGACAAAATTCTTTTCAATAATAATCATGGAATGAAATAATAATAATTGCCACAAAAGACAATGAAAATTTTCATTTATTGAGCTTCATATGTATGTGTAATGTATATGAACATGTATATACATTTATATGATTAATAAATGTATAAATACATACTACAGTATATATGTACATGTCATGGGCATAAAAATGGCTCCCCCAAAATGTCCATGGCCTAATCCTGAGAACATATGAATTTATTACCTTTTATGACAAAAGGGACTTTGCAGATGTGATTAAGTTAAGGATCTTAAAATGGGGAGATTATCTTGGATTAACCAGGTGGGTCCAGTGTAATCGAAAAGGTCCTTAAAAGAAGGAAGCACAAGTGTCACAATTAAGAAGATATCGCAACAGAAGTAGTGAGAGAAAGAATGTGCTAGTCCACCTGGGCTGCCGTAACAAAACACCAGAGATTGGGTGCTGTAAAAACAACAGAAATTGATTTCTCACGGTTTTGGAAGCTGGAAGTCCAAGATCAAGGTACCAACAGATTTGGTGTCTGACGAGAAGCTGCTTCTTGGTTAATAGACCAGGAAGGAACAAGGAATCTATCTTGAGTCCCTTAAATAAGGAGCACTAATCTCATTCATGAGGGCTACACCCTCTTGACCCAATCACACCCCAGGGACCCCACCTCCAAATACCATTATACTGGGGATTAGGTTTCAATATATAAATCTTGGGGTGGGGGGACACCATGGCAGGGAAGGGGAGGAAGAGAGAGAGAGAGAGATTGATTTGAAAATGTTACTTGGTGAACTGAAGATGGAGGAAAGGACCACAGCCTAGCAATACAGAGGACCTTTAGAAGTTAGTTTAGGGGGCAAGGAAACAAATTCTTTCCTGGAGGCCACGGAAGAATGCAGCCCTGCAGATACCTCACTTTTAGGACTTCTGACCTATAGAACTATGGGATAATGAATTTGTGTTATTTTAAGCCACTCAATTTGTGGTAATTTGTTATAGCACAAACAGGAAACATACTGTATGCAAAGAAAAAAAAATAACAGATTAACATGTTTTTATTACATCAATTTTTTTTTTAAAGAAAGAGGAAAGCACTTACTTACAACTACTCACTGGCTGTACAGTAATGAATAATGACACTATAATTTTTTTGAGCCTTAACTTCTGCAAATTTTTAATGACTTTGTCAAAACAGATCTTCATATATTTGTGTTTAATAAATGGTATAGTCATATTTGTCCATGTATCCTCATTCATAATTTTATTACTTTTAATTTTGAAAAGTTTCTTTCAAATGAGCTAACATGTATACCATAGTTAGAAAGTTGGGCACAGATTCATAAAAATCCCATTTCATGATAAATTCCAGAAATTGCAATAGTGTCCATGTCTTTGTTTCTTTGGGATCATTTCTAACAACTTTCAAATGTCTAGGAAGTCCAAAAATTTTCCACCATAATGACTTCAAAAACTTCAAGATTAAATTCTTTCATATTAGGTAAAGTTTACTCCAATTCATTATAGCTCAAAATAGTTCGAACTGGCTTTGAGAGAATTTTGAGACATTCGCTCCTGTAACATTACATATTCCTGCAATTATATAGTAGACTCAAAATAATGATTACACAGTCATTGTGAAAGCAAAGCAAAACAAAACAAGAAGCTTAAGTTCTTGCTCCAAAAATTTGCAAGTGTAGCTGAGCTCACATATCTTGGGGGAGTGAGCTGTATGAGAATTCTCCAAATTAGTTTCCAAGTGGAGCACAATGTTTATTAAAGAATAAGAAATAAATAGATGCTAATTCAAAACTCAATAAGAGTTGGGCTGTTAAAACTCAATAGTAATTGTTTAGAACCTGGATGAACAAAAGATATTCTCAAGAGAGGAATATTTTACTTTTGACATGTTTTGACTTGCCAGTGCCGGGTGACAGTTGTTGCTATTATTGTTTTAAAATTCTCTACACAAAATGAACCCCCTTTATTGTTTGCACCAGGGAAAGGCCATCCAAATCTTTGCCATTATTATGCCAATGTATATATTAATTCAGAAGTTTTCTAATTAATTCTAATATATAAAAATGTTTGAGTTCTCATAATTATAGCTTAAGAAGCACTTCTTTTCAAAATGCTTTAAATTATACTTATATTCACAGTAAGGATTGAGTTTATTGCCACAGTTTTGTGTTGATGGAGTGTTCAAATCCTGGCATGCTCCATAGTTAGATCCCATATGGTTGTTTGCCTCAGTAAGAATTACCTAAAGAACTCAACAACTTCATGAGTTGATGTACCATTTATTTGGAATTTGTGATGAGTAACTTTGGTAACTTTTCAAGTGTACTTGTACTCATTTATGAAAAGTTATATGAACAAATTTATGTTTTAGAAAAGAGGCTGATAATATGCTCTAAGGTATCATCATGTATTATTTTGCACACAGATATTCTAGATTTAGCCTTTGTCACTTAATATGATCTTAGACAAGTGACATGAAATTTATAGCTTCTAAATTTCTTTCTTTTTTTTTTAATTAGTAAAATTACAGGGTGAGACTAGGAACACCTAAGGTCTATTTAATGCTAAACTTATAGTAATGTTTCAGGTAATATACTTGACAGAGTCCCAGAGTTTGATTTAAAGTGGGCTAGAAACTACGTGGAGAAATATGATTAGCTGATGTTTTCAAACAAATTTTAAAAATCAAACACCTTCTTAAACACTTATGAGAGGAATGGAAGCAGTGATTTGATAGCTTCCCATTGCCTCACAGTTTCATTTGGAAAGAGCTGAAGAAAATAAATGCATTTTTCAGTGTTGTTTCTGGAAGGAGTGAGATTTCTGTGTATCCTTACCCTCCTCTTTTGGTTTACATTGCGTGGAAGAGGGCAGAGATTTTTGTCTGTTTGTTGTTGTAAGCCCACACAACAATAGTGCCTGCACTCTGTGGACCCTCAATTATTTGTTCAACAAATGAACTCTACATATGAAAATACGATGGTGCAGCAAGATTTATAAATAGAGAAAACAAATAACTTTTGGAGCTAAAGATCGGCATGGTATCTTACATTACTCAATGCGATGACCTCATTAAACAAACCTGAGTGACTGAGGGTAGTGAGAATTGGATAAGATTTGGGGAAGATGTTTGAGGACTTTAGAGTATAGCACAGATATTCTTCATTAATATTAGTTACATAATAGCACTCATAATTTCAAAATTTCTAGAATAAACAAATTTGACATACAATATACAACCTTAACTTGATGGGGTTTTTTGGTTTGTTTGCTTGTTTGTGTTGTAAATACAATGTACCGGTGTACCAGGAATGTCTCTTATCATATTGTTTTGCTTTGAGGAAATGCTTGTTACAAATAAATCAAAATAGTATATTATATAATTCTCAAAAACTCCCTGAGATATTTCAGATGTGAAAGCTATTTAAAAAAAGAAAGATAACAGTTAAATCAGTTCTAGGGAAGCTGTTACAGTTTCTTGGAACCATACAAATAGCAATTTTTGTTTTCTCCCTACCCCTGATACTGTTTACTGAAAGATATTGACTTATAAGGAAAATATAAAACAATTCAAAATATTAATAAATGTATAAACTATATAACTTTTTAAATGTAATTTTTTAAATGAAGGAAAATACTGAGCACAGCATTTGGAATTTCTATTTCTTCTCATTTTAAGCTTATCTTATATATGAGAGAACAAAACAAATTAAAACTATAAGCCTTAGGGTGTAGATTTTTTTTTCCTTTTATCTGTTCAACTCAGCTGATCAGATCAACTTTTGCCTTCTGAAGAAAGCGTAGTTATTGCAGAAAATAGTCATTGATACAGGCAAGGTCACTTGCATGAGAAACTTAAGAAATCAAGTTGAATTATATATCTAAGTGGAATCATTTCTTCATAGTGTGTAGTTAGCTTGGAATAATAGTGTAATAAATTAGTGTTTTCATTCAAATGAATTTTTAAAAATTAGGTAATGGCACATGATAAATTTCTTTTATAGGACTTTCTTGGACTTTTAATGTAAAATTATCAGTACATATTAATAAAAATTCAAAGCATCTAATAATACTTTGACATAGCAAAATTATAGACTAGGAAGAATATTTTACCATATTCTTCTTTATTTTCATTGCCAAATAATATTGAATTTAAATTTATTAAAATGTCTCATTACTAAAAGTTGCTTAATGCATTTAACATACATTTTGTTTTTAGCCTAATTCTGAATGAGATAAATTTGAACATAATAATTTAAATTTAAAGGGATGACTATTCAAATCACTCACCTGTAGGTATTGCAATATAATTTTTGTTTCTTTTGTTCAGATAGTTTTCTTCTGTTTGACTTGATAATATTAAGTTCTTAACTTTAGTAAATTATATTTTATTCACTCATAACATAGTATAAAATTAAAATGATTTTGAGACTCCAATACATTATGAGTAAGTCTTAACTCATATAACTTCATCAAAGAAGTATAATCTAGAGAGAGGCATTTCACACTTTACCCCCTCAAATATGTCTGAGAAAAAAACTTCAGGCAGTAATTTATGATTTACTATGTCATAGCTCTGCCAAAAATATGGCTTTCATGAATTATTACTTGGTCATTAATAAATGCAATGACGTGCAACTCTAGTACTTGAATGAGATTCTGACTTACCATAAATTTTCAACCACCATCATAACCTGCACTTCTCAACTAGTTAATTAACATTTGCCTTTTATATCATCTTTTTCAAGCATATTGACAATTTTTTGGTAATATGTCATTTTTACTTAGTTTTAAAATTTTGTTTAATTATAAGCCAAAAAATAAAAATAAAAAATAATGCATTTAGGTGTGAAAAAGAAAAGGTTATTTGAGTCTCTTTCCCAACAAGAGTTAAGGAGATGAATCTATTCAAAGCAGAGCAATATAGGCTCAGGTTCTGGAAATTTAGATCAGTTCCAGAAATTACCCAGGATTTTGAGTTTATACCTGCAAGAGCCATAAACTGATATGAAAATTCTGTCTTTATTAATACTGCAAATGTGATCAAGGAGAGGAACGCCCTCTGCTTTGCTTTTATTGTTGCTCAGATTTTTAGATATTGTCATAGAGGTGTATGTGGTTAAGTGCAGGAGGGTAAACAGAAATACTATGTCTCTTTTGGAGTGAATATTCAGAAATATTTCAAAAATTATATATATTTTTCTTTTTTCCCCCAGAAGTCCATGCGTCCTTTTAACCTGCTAGGCCTCCTCCTGTGTGATTCATCTAGGGGCCTGCCATCACCATTCATCACTCTGAGTGTGATGATTACTGCCCAAACTGTTGTGAAATCACTGAATGACTCAGATATAAGCTATTTAATTAGGGAAGCTCTGTTTACACAAAAATACCTTAGTGGAGCAATCAACAATGATGTGAAGGTAAATGCTAAATAAGCATAAGCTGGTTTAATTAAGCTTGCGGTGACATTAAATCCCTTTCATAGTTTTCCTGACTGCAGCAATGTTATTTTAATGTGATATTTACTGTATGGTAGATTTTTGAAATTGTAGGTGTTCTTACTCATAATACGTTAACTGAACTTCCTTTTCATTCATTAGAATTTTTAAAAAACAACAACTGGATGGGGTAAAGCAAAAAAAGCAAATCACAGCAGTTTTCATTAAGGAATATTTAAAATGTGTGAGCAAATGCAGTCTTGCCTTTTAATTCACCATAGGTGATCATCTATTTTAGCCGAACAGGGAGCGTTTCTACTTAATGGCATTTTCGGCTGCCTTGCCTCCCTTCTGACCACCCATACTAAAAACCTTCTTGGCTTCTGTCTTTGGAATGTTGAGTGCACAGGGCGCTTTGAGGACTAGGCAGACTCAGCAGTCCATGAGCTGGTAGGAAAACAGCAATCTAGAAAAAAATCCATTAGGGCCAGTTGGTGTTATTTTGCTTTGCTGTGTTCAATTTGGTAGAAATATTGTAAAGTGTCTGAAGGGTCCCATTAAAACTATTTCTGTTTTTAACAATGAACTAGTGGCACACTTCATTCATTTATTGGTGCCTCCCAACTGTTAATAACATATGGGGAGCATGAGTCAGCTGAAAAGGGGATGGAGGAAATTCTGCTCGTGTCTGTGCCTATCGTCCAAGATGCTAAAATTTTCTATAATCTTATGTATCCTTATCTTACTTCTGGGATTAAATCAGTAGTAGGTTTCAAACAGTCCATGAATAATTATATCTGTGAACAAAGTCCAAATTAAATTACTTATATCATAGTCAGAGAACTACTGAAATATGTGTAATACATGAAGAATGTAATAGGCAATGTAGAGGTGAAGTAAAGATGAATGTAAAGAATATATGTATAAATCCCTTATAATACTAAGGTTAAATTTAATGACAGTTTTATCAGACACAAAATTGGTATATACATTTTTCTTGTATTATATTTACTTATGTAATTATAAATAAGATGCCTTCTTGCTTCATAATTGGATTTTAATGTTACCTTTATAAACTATTTTACAACATATTTTATATTAATGAATACAAAATAGCTGTAGCCCTATTAGTAATTCTTAAGTAAGTTTTATCTCATTATAATGCCCTTACACATAATCAGCCTAAAGTAAAAAATATTACAATAGGTTGTATCATGGACTCTTTATGGTAGAAGGATACCACACTGACATATGAACAATGTGAAATTTCATTCTTCACTTCTATTTTCTAATGTTAAATGCATGAGATCTCACTGCTTCTTCATTTCTTGTTATTTGATGAAGTGAGAGATGTAGAATTGGTACTAAGGGAGACATGTTGTTTATTTAAGGCAGATGTTGGTGTTTATAAAAATAGAAATCAGTATGAAAAGCATGTTTTTTCCCTGTTTCGCTCACCATCCATTTCTAGAATTCCCAATTCATCATATAATAAGTACTGTAATATTCATCATTATAGATGCATAATATTGCCGGCCTTCAGTTCTTCAGCTTTACAGAAATGAATGAATACATTTGTCTTCATTAGTTGAACATAATACACAAAAATTGATGCAAATTATTCATCTTTCTGCAGGTCAAACCTTCCATTAAAATGCATTCTATTTTTTTCATTGCATAAGCAGCATAATTTTAATGCTGGTGAAGTAATTTTGCAAGTCTAAATCGAGATCTAATAATTTTGAGAGCCTGAATTAAACAAACAAAAAGAGCACCAAATTACCCCTGTAGAAGCTGTATTTTCCTGGCATATTTGTTAAAGTCTAGATTTCATGTCACCGAAAACAGACGAGTCTCAGTAAGCTATGCCTGCTCCACAGACATCATCAACAGACTCTGTAGGCTAGAATCTAGGAAGCTTCCACAGGGAATTTGATGAATTGCGAGCACCAGTGCGAGCAGCCTTCATGAATATTGTAAATGCTGATGAAATGGTACCTAAACAATAAATAAATAGATAATTCTCATGAAAACAGAGTGAGTTCTGATAGACTTTACATGCAAACATTAGAACATTAATTCATTTTGTTTGTGTCTTGTGATTACTCCAAGGCCATGGGTTCAAATTCCATTATAGATTAGTTAGCCAGATTGTGCCAGACTGTCATCCTTTGGTTAGCAAGACTAAGTAAGATCAATGAATCACTCGTACTGGGGAAAAAATAGTCAAAACATAGTGGTGAAATGTATAAGCACTAAATTCTGAAGATGAATGCCTTGCATTTGCTGGCCCTCATGTGAAAGGCATATTCTTATCATGCTGTATAGAATATGTGGCCTTCGTAGACAGATGACTTATGTACAAATCTTAGTTCCACCTGAGTGTCCTAGGTGTCCTAAGTGAAGTTACTATGCCTCCCAGAGACTCAGCATTCTTATTGGTAAATGGGTAGAATCATGTCTACATAATTAGATTGCAGTAAGGATTAAACATCAAATTTATAGTATTGGATCAGAACATATGCACCGCAAATAATTCTGAAGGACTGTTCTGAAGAAATGTTTTATAATAAGTAAAATGATATATTTGTGGTTTTAAAGTCATTTGCATCTTACCCTTTTTCTCTCTTTTCTTTATATTTTTAGTAATACTGAATGTATTGTAGGTAAGATGTATTGTTAATATGATCCATTCCTAACTAATTAGAAATCATTTCCTATGGAACCCAACCAGGATTTTATCATCAGCCAATCAGTATATTGTATTTAAATAACCATGATCTGGTTACTTAGAAAGTTATCGGTATCTATTTTATAGAGATGAGACAATTTCTATTGTTGGGCATTATCTAAATAAAGTTTTTCCTTCTCTGAACATTTCCTGAGTGTTTAGTAAACAGAGTCCAAGACGTATTCAGAGAAGATTATCATCTCTGAAGACTTGTATGTTTCCTTTTAATTTTGTCAATCTATAAGAAATTTTATCACTCTTCAACCTGCTTGGATCTGTAAAATAATGAACATAAAATATAAATATACATCATCCCCTTTCTTCAGGAGATAGACTTGGAAAAACAACTTTAACATCAAATAGAGAAAATAGAATATTGAACACAAACAAGTAGTCTGTTATTTAATGTAGGGTCTCAGAGTGGTAGAATTCACTGCGGACCAAAGTTCAGTTAGGCCAAATTGAATAAGGGACTTGAGCTCTACCTTAAAGGATGGGTACTTTACTCTCCTGAAAAAGTTATTCTCTCTCCCAATTTTGGGATTCTTGAAGATTAAGTAGGTTGAAGATTTTATTTAAAATGGTCCAACTTTTATAATTCATTCATTAAAGTTTAATATTGGACTTGGGAAAAAACACGATAGTCAAGTATTCCTCACATTTCCACTCTTATTGCTCTTCAAATGATTATTATGCAGATGAAAAATTGTAAGAAAAGCAGCGTTTCTAGAATGAAACTATTTCTATTTTCGTATTTTGTGTCAGCGTTACATGATTTAATACCCAGAGAAGAAATGTGACTACAAATCTACTTCACCAGCCACTTTTAACTAATATGTATGAAATACGTCAGAACCAGTGAAAATAGTTTACTTTTTCATTATGTGCTGATAGCATTTGCCCTTCTTATCCTTTTTTACATAAGTCAAAGAATATTCAAAATATGAATAAAAGGCAAATGGCTAAAATACATACTCTATAATTTGAATTTTTTATTGATACATTTTGTGTACCTCATATAACCATCTCCTTTTGTGATCTTAGATACTTAAATTTTCTCCTGAGGAGTCTACAAATATTCCTTTAAGTAGAATGCATTCAAATTACTTTTCTATAGAGGTCATAACACTTTGAATTTTAACGTCTACAACAAAGAAAAAAACCACAGCCTCTATCCAATTTAAGCCAGTTATAGATTTTGAATATAAGTACTTAAAATTTCTTTAAAAATTACTATATATTAAATGTCCTTGGTGGTACATACACTTGATATCTATATACCTTTGCTCCCTAAATCCATATAGTCTCTACCTCATAGTTTTTTATCTCTCTTCTCTTATTTCTACATTAACAGTGTCATTTATATTTGGCTCCATTCCACCGTCACCCTGATATCTTGAACTTAGTTCTATCTATATCTAGAAGAAATGAACGAAGTGGGTTTGGGATGCTCTTACTATCATTTTCCTTTCTCATATATACCTTTCTAAACCAATAATGCAAATAGAAAGAAAAATAGAGGAAAAGCAGGTGAAAGGCAGCCAAAGAGAAAGAAGAGCTGTTGTCCCTACTCTTCTTTTCAATGTAATGAAGCCTTTTTTGTGAACCTGATCAGCAGACTAAGATAGTTCCATCTGTCACATGGTTCTACAATATGGTGTTCTTTATTATAATGATCCTCAAACTTGTAAAGGTTATTCAACATATGTGTTTTGTGTTGCAGTGAAAACTCTAGGAGGGCAGGGCTCATATTACATTGTTCATCCCTATATGCCTAGAATCTAGCACCTGTGTATGTATATCTAATAATTAATAGTAAAAAAAGATACATACATGGTCCTTGCCCTTGGGACACTCATATCATTATCTAGTAGGAAAAGATATATAGCAAAACATTGGAATATGATGCACCAAATGTTGTACTAGAGTATCTGCAATGTGCTGTGGCACCAAAGAAGAGGGATCCTGTGTATCTCTGCGGCAGCTAAGGAAAAGTGTGCAAAGATCAGGAAAGATGAGAAGTTTATCTGGATGTGAGGGCATTCAACCAGAAAATTGGAGGAAGTATGGAAACAGGATTCTCCAGGCAATGGGAAATATAACTTCATAGTTTGTATTGCTGGCATGTTAGGTGTGAGGAGAAGGGGATAAAGTCTGAGAAACTTGTGATAGGTTGAAGAAAGGGATTGTATGACATCTTTAGGAATTAAGGTTGTATTCTATAGCTTTAGAGCACCATTAAAAAAAATTTAAGCAGGAAAATGATGTTCATAAATTTCCAATGTGGAAAGATTACTAGGTATCACGGAAGACTGATCACTTTTAGCTCTCATTTACCATTCTGTGATTAAATGTTATGGGTTGATAATTTGTTTTCAGGATGAGATTAATCTCCTTTAATTTTTATGATTATCACTCATGGATTCCTTATTCTCCTATCATATTGAGATTTTTCGATAGAATACCTTCAAAAGAAAATACAAAGAGTGATGACAGTAACTTCACACCAGTTTAGCTTTTATCTAACAGGAAATCTGAAATGGACCCCATGAAGTGTTTAGTTGCTACATATAGTAAATGCTTCATTTGAAATAAATGTATTATAGTTATTAGATATAGATTAGATAAAGATATATAATTTGGGTTCATAAGAAATGACTGAGGATAAAATTGCAGGCATGTATGACCAACTGTTAGGTAATTAATATTTTATTTATGCATGTATTCATTCCAGAAATATTGTCTTCACTGTGTGCCAGGTGTTATACTAACAAAGGAAATACAACCCTGTCCTTATGAAATTTACAGCCTGTTAGGGTAAATGAGCATTAAACAAATAGTCACAGAAATTATTTTTTAGTTACAAACTGAGATAAGTTCTATAGAGGAAAATAACAATGATGCTTGGTATTGTATAACAGCATTGTTGACTGAATACGGCATAAAACTGGAAAACAGCAATTTAAAATGGAATCTGAAACGTAAATATAAAATTTGACTTAGCACTTCTTAAAAACAAATATGGGAGAGACAGTGTCCTAAGAGATAATAAAACCCATCTTTCACTGAGAAAAAGGCTCTAAGAAAATGTGGTCTGGTTCCAATTTTATTGGAAGATTTTATCATGGAAATAATGGTAAAAAGAGATAAAGCTCTAAAAGTACTCAAAATACGTTGTGCATTTAGGGCACCCAGCACTCATCTCAGCATAGGAAGCAGGGAACCATTTCATAAAATATAACATTGCCAGCAGCACTGTAATTTAAGAAAGAAAGTTGATGGTTCCAGCAGATAGCCTCAGATCTTTTGTGCTCGCAGGTCTTTTACTTATTAAGGCACTGACCAAGGCCACTGACAGTTGATATAAATGCAAAGATGGCATAAAAATTTATAAACTTATTTGTCACCCTAACTTATTCTAGATGGTTAACACTAAAAGTGTGAAACAAGTCTGTTTATGAACTCTATTTGTTCCACTGAACTTAATAAGAACCTGAGAAGGTGTCCAATATCAGAAGTTCTGCCTTAACATATTTTGACTATATCATAATGGATATATTATAATGGATTATAATGGATTATTATAATTATATTATAATGGTTTCATTCAAAAAGCATTTGTTTAATGTTTACTGTGTGATAGGCACTGTGCTAGATGCTGGATGAAATAAGATGAATAATGGATGGTTGATTACCTATAACTGACAGGTAGCCTGATTTTTAAGTCATTATTTAAAGGGCTTCAAGTATTTGGGTATGTCTTAGAAATATTTATCAGATTAAACACTTTCAAAGAAGAGGAATAATTAAGGAATTATTGAAGCTTTTTGAGGCAAATCATTGATACACTTAGTGATTATAGTAATATACACTTAGTGATTATAGTATAGTCACATACCCACGAGATGTGTAAGTTACTATTCTTCAGAAAGTGCACAGTATCTTGGAGAAATGACAAGCTAGAGGAAACTTAAAATTATGAGTAGTCTACTGCATAAAAATATCTTCCCAGACCCAAAGAAAACAAACACCAGGATGTTACCTAATTCTCTGTCATACACAGCACATAATATCATCATGATGAGCTAAATAACTATGAAATATAAAACAAAGGAAAGTAAAGTTCTTTAGGAAGTGGGCAGTAGGGATTTGTCATTATAAGTAACGGAAATACTTAGCCAGCCCCTTAGAATTTTAACAAAATATTCAAAGGATTTGGGTGCTATTAGGAAAAACAAAGGCTGTGTATTTTTCCCCAAAATTGGTTTCATCAGTTTTGATAAACAAATATGTTTAAATAACTCTTGTAACTTTTGTCCCCCAAAAGTATTTTGTAAAGAGACTTAAAAGAAGACACATCTTAAAGTAAGTATTGTGATCCGAATTCTTATGAGCTGATGCTCATGAAGCATATGGAGCTAATAGATGAAAAAGAACATACAAAAAATATGCTACTTGATCAGTAGTGCTGTGATAATGTGTAAATTCAAAGCTAGGCAGGGACAAGCAGAAGATCTAACAAGAAACAACTTGTTTTTGACAGAGAGAGCTGATGTAGTAAGAGTAGTAATTATTGTTATCTAAGGCAGTGTTTTTCAAGTTGAGGTTAAAATAAAATGATTGACGGGGACATTAATAGATATGAAGGAAAAAATTCTTCCACTAAAAATAAATTTAATCATTTAAAATATTTTTTTAACTTTTTCCTTTGATGGAGAGATGGAAACCTTTTATTTTGTTAACGTATAATGTGAATTTACAAAAGATATATTTGTTATGGAGTATTCTTCAAGCTTATCTGACCAATGAATTCTTTAAAAGTGAAACACAGAAGTACATTTCCCAAAAAGAGAAGTGTGTGGGGAAAATCCAGTTTAGGAAATATTGGTATAATGAGTTTCAGAAAGAGATATTTATAGAAAGCAAGAGTGATTTTTTTCTGACCTTTGTAATTGATTAAAGCATGCAGAAGCTTGATTTGAAAGTAAGGAAACTTTTGGCAGTATGGATGGGATATCTCCAGTATGTGTATGGATAATGTGATTTTAGAATATTTCACTAAAGCATGGTAAGTATTAGACTTGTTGTGCAACCTTTAAAGGAAAGCAATTTATCAGTCACTGAGCCTCCTCAAGAATTAAATGTAATGCTAACTCCATTTCCTTTATCATTTCTATATTATCTAGATGTACTGAATAGGATAAGGAAAATGTTTGGTACATACTTAAATTTGTGTGTCTGTAAAGAGCATGAAAAGGACAATCAAATGAGCAAATGAATAAACTATGTGTAGTAGATTTAGACTTTAGAACCAAGTATGTATAACAATGTGTGTATTCCATTCTATAAGTAAGAAACATCAAATGACAGAAAGGAAGGGAAGGAGGGAGGGGAGGTGGGAGAGGAGGGAGGGAAAAGAAAAGGGAGGGGGAGAGGAAGGGAAGGAAAAGAAGGAAAGGAAACAAAAAGAGAATGTATGAAAAAAAGGAAGGAAAGGTAACAAGGAAGGTAGGGAAGAGGAAGGAGGGAAGAAAGTAAGGAAGAGAGGAGGGAATCAATTCAATTTAATAAACCCAGCAAGTTGGCTCTGAACTACTTGGTGAGATTTGTATTAATCGTTTATAACAAATCACAGTTCATTTTCCTAAGGAGCTTTTAGTCAATTTGTTGGGAGGAATGTTAATGAAATTATAATTTTTTGTAAAATTCTTTGATCTATGTAAAATTCTTTGATTTATGTAAAATTTAACATTTAGGGACATTTGGAGACTAATTTTTTTATCGAGGAAATTCTGAATAGGTGCATTTGTAGGTTTTATTTATGCCCACACATATACTGCTGCTGTATATCACTCGAAACTTCCTTTATGCCTCCTTCAAGTGTTCTTCTGAGCCCCACGTCTTATGCATCTGATACATCAAGGGACTTCACTATGTAGTAATCATATGTCTTTCTTTCGTCCCTGTATTCTCCCTCCCTCCCTCCCTCTCTCTCTCTTTCTTTCTTCCTTCCTTCCTCCCTTCCTTTCTCTCTCTCCCTCTCTCTCTCTTTCATGTAAGGGAGAACCTTTTTTATCTGGTAAATGGGATCTTTCTGCAACTTGAAAAAAAGACCGTTTTTAAAACATAATCGTTCCTTACTGTTAGTATGGAGCATGTGTTTAAACAACCAAAGAAAGTCCCATTGTGAGCAAGAATACAAATGAAACAAAACCCAGAGATTGCATAGTGAAAATCAAAGAGCTAAATTCAGTTTTAAGAGGTGTTTGCCTTATCCTGCATGACGTTTTTTAAAAGTAATTTATTTGAGAAAATTTTAATGTAGAAAATTTTAGACAAAATATTTCCTGGGATATAATTAAAGTTAAAATGTCTGGTAACCCTGTGTTGAAATTCTCACAGATTTTTGATAAAACTGGAACTGAAAATTATCTTTTCACATTGGATGTTGTAATTTTTCAGATACTTTTGTCTAGCTTGTTTCTTCACCCATTTATGGTTACCTATTTGTCCCCTTAAGCATTTGAGGATTGACTTTTAGGTGCAACAGTATATGTTATAATAGACATGTTTACAATTTCCTCAGTCGTTTTCTAATCAAAGTTAGGGTCCTCTTGCAAAAATACTCATCTTCCTTGGAGGCAACCTTATGGTGCGTTAACCCCAGCTTCTCCCAGGTGCCACTCAATGCCCTCATAGTTCTTGGCTTGCCAGCATATGGTTTGAAGCTGGGTTCATACTTGGGCAAAAGTTAGACTCTATCTATCTAACTAATGTCTGTTCACTTCATTAGAGCTAAGTGCATGGCTATTCATGTCACAGAGAAGATAAAAGATACTTTTATTCTTTGATCTCAATATGTCCTTGAGATTTTTCAAATAGTTAAAGTTTCAAACCACTTTTGACTTTAACTAGTACCTGCTAGGAATGCGTCCCAAGGACCATCAAATGATGTACCAAAGAAGTAATCATTCATTATTGAATTATTGTTTTTTAAAATGAATCAATGACAGAATGACAAAAAAAGCATGGCAATGATTTAGTGTCATTGATTATATTATCTATATTATTTCACCCTGTTAAAAACCTCAAAATGAGGTGTATTAATTTTGTAGCTTTGATTCAAACCAAATTCTATTTACATATTATTATGTTTACACTGGAAAATAAGTGTGAGGAGGTTTGCTAGCAATAGGACATTTTCATATTTACAATAAGTGCTGGAAATAGGAAGCTCAACCAGCAAGAAATCAAGATGTTTCCATCATTTGTTGAACAGTGGGTTGCTTTTGTTTGTCTGTGCCTTATTTTGAGGATGAAGTAGAGAATATGGTATCTGAAGATATTGAATAAACATTCTAAAGCAATTCGGTGGGTTTGGTGAGTTGGCAATAAATAATATTCTTTTAATTTTGCTCAGGATGAGAAATGACCTGGCTCAAAATATTACTTAGGTAGATCAAGAATTTTTCATATTTCAAAGTCTACTTTTCATGTCACTTTCCCCCCAACATTTGCTTATAATTATACTTCCAGGCCACGTTTTTATATTTGTCACCTGTGGTCATTTTCATAAGTACTATCAGTATAAAATTTGTTTCAGATACTATGTTTCTAATTGAAGGATATATTTGATAAACTACAGATCTTCTTAAAATGATTTTTTTTTCCTCAATCAAATGTTTATTTTGCAGGGAATATACATGGTTAATCAGAACGGTAATTCAGAGTAAATGTGACTTTGAAGCTGCTGCTAGGCTAGTTGTAGTGAATTAATGAAAACTGGATAGTCAAACAAGATGACCTTTATTTATGGTTTTTAAATACATATCAGAGGAGACCAAAAACACCCCACTGTCACTCTTATATTTTGTCAAGACTGCCTCAATCAGATATAATGCTCCTCATAATATGAAACATTGGTTGAGAGCAGTTTGAAAATTAAGATAGATGATAGATATAGAGAGATGATAGATGGATAGAAAGGAAGAAGGGATGAAAGAATGAAAGAAAGGAAGGAAGGAAGGAAGAAAAAGAAAGAGAGAAAGAAAGAAAGAAAGAAAGAAAGAAGAAAGAAAGAAAGAAAGAGAAAGAAAGAAAGAAAGAAAGAAAGAAAGAGAAAGAAAGAAAGAAAAGAAAGAAAGAAAGAAAGAAAGAAAGAAAGAAAGAAAGAAAGAAAGAAAAGAAAGGGGAATAGATAGATATCCTGTATTCCAAAGGGTTTACAATCTACTTAGGAAAGTAGATCACATCTTGAAAGGTAAATAATAGTAATACTAGGTGACCTAGCCTGAGTGTCCAGTGAGTGACCAAGGTAGAAAGTAATATGGGCTAGGCTAATCCATTGAAATCTGAAGTGGCTAAGGGGCGGAATTTAAACTGAACATTTTCATCAGAGTAGTATTTGGAAGAGAATATAGGAAGGAAACTGAGAAGCAGAAATTCCCCTGCTATAATTAGGAGTTGTTGCACAATAAAAATAAAATATTTAAGTTCTAATTATAGGAATGGATAATGCCCCTTTAAGAAAAGCTGTGAAAAAATGTATAGAAGCCATATAAACATTACTTCTGCATAGACTGAAGATTATGTTAAAGAAACAGCTCTTCACCTGGATTTGGTAGATCTTCAGTCCTCCAACTTTTTCCATAAGCTACTAACTTTTTTTGATTTTTCTTTGTATTTCTGCTTTTTAGTTTGCCTACTCTTGCTAAAAGAGCAATACTGAATTAGTCCTGTTATATTAATGAAGTAAAAAGAAGACATATAGTGCTGTCCCTTATGAAGCAGAATAGTTTCCTCATAAGATTTTTAATTGCTGTTAGCAAAAATATATCTTTAGGTGCAAATGTAGTTATATTTAAATCAAAACAAAATCACAGACAACATAGAATATGAGCTGAAATTAGTGTTTTTCTACAAGCGGAAAAACACTTATGGATGAATCTGTGCAGAAAAATGGAATGTGCAGTATAGTGTTTTAGGAAGGAAGATTAAACTTTAGAAACAGGCTATTTTCTGGGTGGGAAAAAGCAATAAGACCAATCCCTTGGGACAGATGTTGAAAGATGCATATAGTTCAGTATTATTCCATGCTTCTGGGCAACCGATTAGAAAAGTTACTACTTATCATGTAATAGCTAATACAGATGAATATCTACCCCCATCAGCATAAATACTATAAATTTCACTTACATTGTTGCCTCCACTGAAAAGAATCTTTCCAAAGTGTAAAATGGTAAATAAACAACCAAAAAATCTTACAATGCGTTGCCTTGATGGTTTTTGAATGACCCAAGTTTGTACAAACCTGTTACTTCTGTTATTTGTATCAAATAACAAATATGAGTGATTATTTATCTGCAAGTATTAGCCACCCCTGAATAGAGCTTGTTAATCATGATCACTTTAAATTATTGCACTTAATCATGGGAAACACCATTTTTTGCACAACTTTCCTAAAAATCGAGGTTACTGTTTTATCAATGCTCTGTTTTCAGTGTTGAATGATTACTAGACATTAACTAAATATCCTTGCCCTCTATCCATTTCCTTTTGTAGATTTCTACTTACCGTTTTATTATTTTTCCAATGGTGTGAGTTGAGCCTGCCTTTAAGAGAGAGAGATTTTCCTCTTTCAAAACAAAATGTATCTTTTACCCTTCAAAATCAGAAAGGCCACCTGCCCTATTTATTTCGTTAAACTTCTATTTTCTGCCATTTTCCAGTTGTTTTTTGCTACTGAAAATAAATACTGGCATACTTTGGAGCATTTGGAAAGAGCTCTGTTCTCTCATCATGTAACCTTTAGTTATGAAATTTTGGGTTCCTGGAAAGCATTAACGAACCCTCTCTTTTCTTAGGTTCTCCATATAGAGACAAAATCACCATAGCAATTCTTCAGCTGCAAGAGGAAGGCAAGCTGCACATGATGAAGGAGAAGTGGTGGAGGGGCAATGGGTGTCCAGAGGAGGAGAGCAAAGAGGCCAGTGCCCTGGGGGTTCAAAATATTGGTGGCATCTTCATTGTTCTTGCAGCCGGCTTGGTGCTCTCAGTTTTTGTGGCAGTGGGAGAGTTTTTGTACAAATCCAAAAAAAACGCTCAATTGGAAAAGGTAAATGTCACTTTTTTACAACTTAAAACAATCTTTGTTATAATAAAACGAACTTTTTAATCTTTCCAACCAAGGGAAATACTTAGAACTGTGTTAATGGTCTTCTGCCACTCATTATATAACAAAGGTTCATAGAACTCAGGATCACCTTCGTAATTTTTAATTAAAATGTAATATTTTAAATTGAAGCCAACTTCAGGACCAGTAACTATTTTTCGTCTTACTGAAGTCTGAAAATGGAGAAATTTTGCTGCTCGAAGTTCACTGTGGTTAGTTTATTAAGGGAATATAATTAATGAAGGAAGCAAAACTCAGAAACTGTGATATAAAGAAAAAATTTCTCTGCAGATAAAAAGTTCTTTAAGATACGATACTCATTAACAGTTTCAAGTTAGAGAGTAAATGAAATTTTTATTTGAAGATTTTTGGTCCAATAATTTTTAATTTGGAAAAATCTGTATGTGCATTGTGGAAATTTTAATTAATTTTCTACATTAATGAATATGTGAGAATATTGTGGTTTCTTCTTTGCCACTTAATGTTATTCTTAATGCATCCTGTATTGCCTTGCACCTGAGTCTTTAGAAGAATATATATAAATCTCAAAAATATTGAGACTATTGCGATTTTTCTTAGTATTTTAATATATTTAGTCATTTGTATAAATGACTTTATATTCTATTATTAAAAAAGGTTGTGAACCTGCTTCAGATTATATATTTCTAGTGCTATAATTCCCTTAGTTCTATCAATACAAAGATGAATATTTATAGATAAATCTTTCAGATGATACATGATACTTTTTAATATAACTTTATGAATCTGGACGTAAAATGCTGCTTTAGCATTTTTAAGCCTTCTGGAACTTTACTTAGTCTTTTAGAATTTAATCATCTTTTTACTTAAAAACGTTTTTTAGAACTTAAATTTTAGACCCTGCATCAGAGTGAGATTATATTCTGTTAAATAATTGAAAGGTTTATGAACTTTTATTGGTAAATATAAAGAGTAGAAATATGATATATTCCTTCATCTTTAATAATTTATGATATAATTAATTATCCTTTCTGAAATCAAGGATACAACATTCCTACATTTTTACTTGACTACAGGACTTAATTCCTAGAAATAATGTTTTTATAAATGACTATTTTGATAGCCCCATTCTGTCTATAAGTAAAATAACCAATTCAAAGGTTTGAAAAATTTGGACAGTTATATGATTTATTTTCCCACAATATTCAGGATGGCTATATCTGCTGACTTGCTAAATCAAATATCTTTTGCACTGGTGCGACTGAAAATTAAGTCTAAGTACACTTTTTATGTTATGACCCTTATTACAATGTCAAAATGAGTTTTGGAATCAAATCCAAAGAACTAATCAGAGATGAAAATTATTAACTCTTCAATTTTTATTTTTACTATAATTTATCAATAAGTGTGATATTTGGTAGGTTAATGCTTAAAATGAGTCCAAAAATAATAGAAGAAATTTAGGTTGTCTAGTTAGAACCTCAAATCATCCATATGTAGTGGTTTTCTTTCACTTACAGCTCAGTATTGAGATAAAACACATACATTAATCTCTTGACAACATTATGCAGTCTGTCGCCCTTTTCTCTCTGTATCCTGTTCATATGATTTACCTGGGCCATGTCTCTATGCACAATTATTTTATAAGCATTCTGGTTTTTTTTAAAGGACGGGAATTTACTTTTGAAAAATCACCTTTACTTTTATTATAAATAACTAGTTTAGCTGAATTTTTCACACATCGACCAGCTCTCAATTTCTATGGACTTCTATGACCTTCTAAAACATTAGAAAAAGGAAGTCAATGTACCTTTTGGTGCTGAAACAGATAAACTGTTATATTGGAAAGAAACGACTGTGTTGATATGACATGAGCATTCTTAGTCACATTCGCCGATGTTGTCACACTGTCTCCACAAAGCTTCCATAATGAAATTCAGATTCTCTAGCTAAGCAGAGGAGGCACTTCAGGATCTGTCTCTGTCCACCACTGTAGTTTTATCTTCTGCTTCTCCCCAGTTTGCACCTGTACTCTAACCACAATAAATTACTTCCAATTTTCCAAGGTCAGCCAGCTTTTTAAAATCCTCTTCCCATTTGACCTGAGCAAACTTTGTCCATTTTTCTACCTGGCAAACTCCCACTAGTCATTTTAGATTAGGCATTCAAGACTAGGCATCAACTTGCCAAGAAAGTTTTACCTAATCAATAGGTATGATGAATCTGGATACGGGGCACGCTATTTCCACAAGGTGGTGTTTTAGGTTTTTATTTTCTATTCCAATGAAAAAAATATGACCTGACCTGTATATCTCATTTTTGTTAGACTTAGCTGATTTCAGAAACGATCACCATTCCAAAAACATTTGCTCCCCCTTTGAGAAAGTTGGGAATGTGTCTTGTCCATTTCAAACAACATCCATCCTTTTCTCTGGAAGCATTTGCACATCTCCATTCTCCCTTAGCACACTCTTTTATTCATATTTGTTGATTTCCTTTTTAAATTTAATTTCTTTTTAATTATTTTTATTTTTTAAAAAATTTTATTGGAGTATAGTTGATTTACAATGTTCTATTAGTTTCAGGTGTACGGCAAAGTGAATCAGTTATACATATACATATGTCCACTCTTTTTAGATCTTTTCCCATATAGGCCATTACAGAGTATTGAGTAGAGTTCCCTGTGCTATACAGTAGGTCCTTATTAGTTATCCATTTTATATATAGTAGTGTGTATATGTCAATCCCAGTCTCCCAATTTATCCCTCCCCCTCCTTACCCCTGGTAACCATAAGTTTGTTTTCTACATCAGTAACTCTATTTCTGTTTTGTAGATAAGTTCATTTGTGTGTGGGTGCCTCTCTCCCTATTAGACTCTTACTTCCTTTAAGAAAGTAATTTTGACTTGTATCGCCAAGGTCTCAGACAGTGTCTGTTGGCATAAGATCTTTCTTTCCTTCTTTCTTCCTTTCACCCTCGTCCCCTCCCTCCCTCTTTCTTTCCCTTTCTTTCTTTCTTTCCTTCCTTCTTTCTTTTGTTCTTTCCTTCCTTCCTTCTTTCTTTCGTTCTTTCCTTCCTTCCTTCTTTCTTCTTCCTCCCTTCCTTCCTTCCTTTCTTTCTTTCTTTCTTTCTTTCTTTCTTTCTTTCTTTCTTTCTTTCTTTCTTTCTTTCTTTCTTTCTTTCTTTCTTCTTCTTTCTTTCTTTCTTTCCCTTCCTCCCTTCCTTCCTTTTCTCTCTTTTTCTCTCTCTCTCTATCTATTAAATAATGAAGTTGATTCCAGTAACTTATTTAGAAAAGTCTATCATAAAGAATAAAAAAGAACTATTTTTCCGTACAATTCAAAAGAACTATGTTTATAAAGTAAATAATAATGGGTTTATTAGAAATGATCCATTTTATTTATTGTGATAAATTAGGTTCTTGGGCTCAATTCTCTTTCATTTTTCCTGAGAAAAAGATTTTATTTTGTTGGGCTATACGGTTTGTTTAATACCTTACTTAATTTGTTAAAATTAGCTGTGAAATATAGCTAGATTTTATTATAAGATCTGCATGAAAACATACAGAAATTCACAGCTTATAATTGTGTCTTTAACTGAAATTTTTTAGATTTTAAAAACAAAGTAAACATTTTTTAAATTATTCATTTACTCAACAATTATTTATTGAGAACCAAACATGAAATGAATTGTATTTACGCGTTGGAGGTAAGCAGGATTTATTATTCACGATTCCAGCCCCAAAATACTTTATCATCTCTTTTCCCTTCTCTTTCTCCATTTTCTTTTTTCTTTCTTTAATTTATAATATTCTAGTATTTTGTAAAAGAGCAAGTTAAATTTTCTATCTTTATCTGAATAGGCAGGCAGATAAAATATACACACAGTCCAGTTGAAAATGAGGTTTTTGTTTAAAATTTATGAATAACTAATATATTACCATGTCAAGTCTTACCTCCAATGATGATGATGATGATAAATTTAGTGATAATTATTATTATTATTTAAAGATGAAAATAAAATGTCTCTTATAGCACATATTTTGTAAGATATTAATGGAACAAATAGGTCTTAATGACTATAATGTTGTTATATTTCCAAGTTTTTTGATAACTAAGAGTAGTATAAGAATGTAATATTTTTAAATGAGGGTAGGTTAAAACTGAAAACAGAAGATAATGCTGAAATACGTAGACCTTATAAAAATCCCAAAATTGTAAATTGCATTACTTTCCAATAACCACAAGATGGTGTATTACCATTTTTAAAATAATGATTTTAATTTTGATGCAAATATTAATGCATCAAGGATATATTGCTTTTAATTTATTCAGACTTGTAAACTAAATAGGTATTTATTTTTTGATAGTTTTCACAGTATAACCTGACCATTTGGAAAGATACTCAAAATGCTTTTCTTTTCTGAATGTATCTGAAAAAGTATCCAACAAACGTGCATTTTCTAATTGATTTTCTTTTTGCCTTAACTTTTCCCTGATTTTAAAAATATTACTACTTAAGGTTTATTCAGTAAGCAATCCAAGAAACTGCTGTACATTTTAGGCAATTAGAGCATTTCAGGTTACATGGATTTGTTTGAAAGGTCCTGTGTTCACCTTCTAAATCTTACTTATAACTGAAAAAAAGCTGCTTAATATATAGAATTTTATTTTCTCTGGAAATATATCATCTTTATGATTATACGTTGGTTTTGTAAACATGAGTTATAAATGATTGTAATAATTTTAATTTTTATAAAATATTTTATGACATAATTATGGTTTATTAATTTTTTGGAATTATTCATCATTTCTTACATATTTGAATATGTCTTCTTTTAAAAGGTATAAATAATTCTGCCCTCTTGATTTCCAGCAAAAGTAGCAATATAATTTACATAGTTGGATCTTTTGTTTTTATCTGATATGTATATAGAAATACTTTCTTTTCCATGTAATTGAAAATGGATTTGCCTGTACAAATTGTTTCTTATTGAACATCAGGTTGAACATGAATCTTTGAGTTTCTTGATATGAAAAACTTATGACAAAATATTCCCTTTCTTATTATTTAAGTATAAACAAAATGTAATAAATATGTCTGAGAAATAAAAATATAAAAATTATTGCTCAGATGTTGAATTTCTAAGCTATGTGTCCTGTCTTGGATACATATTTTTTGTTCTAACTTCCCTCTAAGATGATTGAAGTACATTTTAAGAACTACTTAGTATGGCTGTTTTTCAGGATATAGTCCATTGTAGTCTACATAGTTGTTTGTATTATAGAACACTGGTAAATCTTATCGAAGATAATCTCTAAATAATACAATAATTTCCCATCACTGAAAACTAAAAAAAAAATTTGAGGACACATAGAATATTCTTCAGTGTATAGCTGAATAACAAATGTAAAAGGCAGTTGTAACTCACAGTAGAGGAACAAATAAATGAAACAATGCAATCTGAGGAATAAGAAGAAAATCAGAGTGGCTTAGTTTAAACCTGCAAGACTTACTTCACCCTGTATGACAGACTCTAGGTCCATCCACCTCACTACAAATAACTCAATTTCGTTTCTTTTTATGGCTGAGTAATATTCCACTGTATATATGTGCCACGTCTTCTTTATCCATTCATTTGTCGATGGACACTTATATATGGACTCTAAAAAAAAAAAAAAAAGGTTCTGATGAATGTAGGAGCAGGACAGGAATAAAGACGCAGACGTAGAGAATGGACTTGAGGACATGGGGAGGGGGAAGGGTAAGCTGGGACGAAGTGAGAGAGTGATATGGACACATATACACTACCAAATGTAAAATAGATAGCTAGTGGGAAGCAGCCACATAGCACAGGGAGATCAGCTCGGTGCTTTGTGACCACCTAGAGGGATAAGGAGGGTGGGAGGGAGACACAAGAGGGAGGAGATATGGGGATATATATATATATATATGTATGTATAGCTGATTAACTTTGTTATAAAGCAGAAACTAACACACCATTGTAAAGCAATTATACTCCAATAAAGGTGTTAAAAAAAAAAAAAAACCTGCAAGACTAGAGATTCTGGGTGAAAGGTTATTCACAAGGAAAACCCTTTTCAAAGCTGGCTGAATCTGTATTTCCTGGAACCAGAAGAATGAAAAGAAGTTGTTCACAGATCCTTATGCAGAAATTGCTTCCAGAATGCTGAAGAATTAGTTCTAACAGGAGTAATGCTTTGTAAAAGAAATCATTTATTGGATAAGATATAGGAATGCAAACATTGTCATAAATCATCAGTAAAGATTTTATTCCAATATTTACATTTTCCAAATAATGCCTATTTACAAACCACAGTATATTTGTGCTTTTCATATATGGGATTTTAATTTAATATATGGAATTTTAATTTAATGTATGGAATTTTAACTGCATTTAGCTGTTCAGAAGTTAAAGTTCTGAGTACATTTTTAATATAATAAAATTTAGCTATGAAGCATGCCAATATTTAGAAGTTAAAAGTTGCAAATAAACTTTGGAAAAATAATGCATTTTGTATTGTTTTTATGTTACTGCCTTTCTCTGAGAGCAGAGTATCTCTCAACGTCCACTAATAACCTACATAGGGACTAACTGGATGGGTCTTAAAAATGACTTTACATATAAATATAAAATCGTACTTCAAAATGAGATGCTACTCTTCATTTTACTCACTAAGTAGTTGCAAGTAGTTGCAAATCAGCAAAAGGATTTTTAAGTCATTCATTTATGATAACTCATCCTCTTTTTATGCCCATAAATAATGTTTTAAAATAAGATTGTAGCTGATTTTCATAACTGGCTTTAGAATTTTTAAAGTGTAATATCTCATTTGAGCACGAAGTTACTCTGAGAACTATGCAAAGATTGTTATCCATATTGTGCAGATGAGGGTAAGTATCTCAAGGGTCAAGTGTGTTTCCCAAGGTCAAAGATGCCTAGACTAACTCTATTTACACTATATCACACTACACAAAGTGGAGGTAGAATATTTAACTATTTTTCTTGACAGTTTTTCTCTCTGATGTTGTGTTGACAAAATGTGTGCAGTAGGAGTTTGAATTAGATAAACAGATTTTGGGCTTTGATCATGAGCCCTGTATAGTCATTTCACTTTCCTGGACGTTAAGCATGAGTTTTGAAATAAAAAAGACTTGGGATCATTCTTCAAGTATGTTCAACCTTGGATAAAATTACTTAACTTTTTCTATAAATCTTTTAAAATAAATAAATGAATGGGTTACAAATACACCATAAATGAAAATGTTTTTGAAATTAATATAGTTTATATACATAGTTTTTTGCATGTGTCTGGCATATATTAAGCAGTTGTTGTTGTTATAATTATTGTTTTTATTTATAAAGCTGTTACATTTTAACTGCTGTACCTTAAAGGAAAGAGAGCTCTCCTGGAATTAAGCATTAGTTATTTGGATGTTATATACTTTTTGTTGAAAAATTGTTATTATTATGACTGCTAGCAAGAATATGATTAACACTGCTTTTTCTTAAAACTGATTTCACAGCTGTATCAACTAAAGTGGTGTTGAAGCTTGGCAGACCTTATATATTGATATTTCTGGCTCAAGTAGGGAAAGTGTGAAAATGTGTAATGATGCCCCGTTTTTCTCTGTCTCATTGTATTTGCAAAATGCAATATAACGATATTCAGTAACTGTTTCTGTAAGAGTTAAGGTTTCTGAGAATATTTTAATCTTTGGTTATGTTTATCATTGTAAAATAATCCAGGCTAAAGAGTAGGATGCTTTGTCATTTTATCTATTGAGAAAAAATGATTTAGCCCCATAATTTTTTTCCTGTCTGATTTATTATTTAGTGTTCAAAAAATTACCATTTATTAAGAGCAGAGTCCAGGTAGAAGGCTCAGCTGAAATTCAAATCACTGTTAATGAGGCAGGCTAATATAATAACACACTTACAGAATGGAAGTCAAGAGAATAGTGTTCCTCTTTCAGCTCGGTTACCAGTTATATGCATACCTGTCTGACTGCACAGCTTATCTAAGTAATATAAGTTTTTTAAAAAGAGAGCTGCTCTAAAACTGAATGTCAAGATCAAAGTTGCTATATAAATATATTTTTGACATGAGTGTCTTAACTAGTCATTTTTCATCTCTCATTGCTTCACTGTTACATTCATATAGCCTTAGGTAAATTCATACTTCTGATGTATAGCATTAGCTATTTGATATTTTTAAAAGACTGCCAATTAAAGAGTACAAATCAAAAGGAACGGGCCATGTTAAATGACATTTATCTTCCTCATTCAATGCACCAACATTTATATAAAATATTGCATATTACATCCAATATACTTTTTATTTCCTTTTAGTTATTATTTAGTTAATTTAATTATTATCTAATGTGGAATAATTTTCGGCAGGGATTAATTACAGTGACTGTTTGGACTTGTCTCTACTACATGTGATCTGGAATTCTTGGTCAAATGGCCTACAGCATCAGAAATTAATTAGAAAATGTCTGAGAATGAACGAGGTATCCGTAATCAGTTAAATAATTTAAATGACAAACAAAACAAAACAGTTTGGTTGATATACGCTAGTACATGTTAGGACATTGCACCACAAAATCTGTTAGAAGCAGCTTAAAGATGTTTTAATAGGGCTTCAAATAGAAACTGTATGCAAAAATGGTTGGAAATTATTCTGAATGATCATTGGAATATCATTTAGTTAATTTTATACCATCAAAGAATAGGACAGCAAGATGTATAAAATAGTTTCTTCCTTAAAAATATATATATACTAAATAGAGACCTGATAGTAGCACGTAATATTTATGATTATTTCTCTTTCAATTGATAAATGACTATATATTCAACGTGAAAGTGATGAGCTTCAAAGTTACAAAAATTAAACTGGTTATTTTTCATCAGTGGCTGTTTTTTTAAAAAAAAGACATTGCTAAATATAAAGGTTTTAACTTAAAAATGAAATTTAAATATATCAGTGTTCAATGTGGAGCATGTTTACAACTAGATTTCTAATATTAAAAAAATTTATGTACTTCTCAAAGTGCTGTCACATCATGTTATCATATAAACATATCTATAAATTAGAAAGTTAAGCTATTAAGAATAAATTATTCTATTACACCAAGAATGATATTCTTGAGAACATTTATCTGCAGACTATTTATGTGTTGTCTTATACTTAAAATTAAAAAAGAAAATAGCTTGTTTAAAAGGCAATGTATATATAGCCAAATTCATATTTTTAAGGTTTCCAGACCTTCATTGTTTCAATTAGAGATGTGTAAATACAGGTTGCCTCATTAAACATAGTGAATTTTCTAATGAGTTTAATAATTTAAATGCAATTATACATGCTAACAGCTCAAAGATTTAAATTTTCATTTTCAGGAATCTTCTATTTGGTTAGTGCCACCCTACCATCCAGACACTGTTTAGTAAACTTTTGAAACTTACTAAAAGAGGTTTTTAATCATGGTTAGTATCTTTGCACCTTTCTTTTTTCTTTTTGTAGTCTGTTATATTGTGCAGAAACATTTTTGTTGTTGTTTTCACCCTAAGAAACTTTATTTAATGACACAATTCGTGTGTTTCTATCTCTAAGAAGTAATTTGAAAAGCATGGTAGTTTTCTTTCTCTCCCTCCCTCCCTCCCTTCCTTCCTTCCTCTCTCTCTTTCATTCTTTCTTCTTCCCCTTCTCCCTCCTCCTCATCTCTTTTCTTCTTCATTATAACCCAGGAAATTTCCCGTCAAGCGCATTTGGGTTTTTTAAAACCTTATTTCATAGTTCAGTAAAAAAGATGTTTTAAAAATTCTGATCATGATGTGAAGTAGGAAAGATAATTTGTCTCTATCAAATGACAACAAGTTAGAACTTTAAAAATCAGAAGTAGTAATTTTTTGGCAACATACAACACAGGGAAACAACTATATTTCACAATCATCTCTACAGTTTCAACTTTAGATTCTTACATAGATCAAGATATGGAATTTACATTCTAAAGCTTTAAAAAGAGAAAAGAATATGTATTTGCCCTAATGCCACAAGTGAACTGTACTTTATGGTATCATTAAATTTTTAAAATTTGTCTTGTTGATTCCAAACTCTTGCTCAAATCTAAAGGTTTTCATAGCTTTGTGAAGGATTAGAAATATTATACAAGTGAGAAAAAAACCTATTGTCTTATGGTGACTTTATTAAAACCTAAGATAAAACTATTTTTTAGGTAAACTTACATTGATAGATCAAAAAAGAACTGGCAAAATTCAGCTTATTCAGAGAAAAAATTAACAAAAGTGATAAATGACATTATATAATCAAGGCTATTGATTGCTTAAAGGTTTCTTGATTAAAATATTCACTTTCTAATGGCTTTGTAAAATAGAGAAAGCCTACAATAATAATGGTGGGGTTACATGTTTATAATTTTCAGAGCTTCTAAATTTGTAAATATAATTTACTTAAGATAACTTTAAATTATAAAAGATAAAAGTATTGTGATCTTTGGGGCAGGGATTTTACCTATGTTTTATGTTAATCAGCATTATAAAATTTATATTACATAAAATTGCTTAAAAGAGTTTAAATGTCTTTATTTGTAGTCTGCAGTTAAGTATAGGCTATTAATACAGTTTACTTTTTAACTTACTGGAAATAAAATTGAGTCATTTCATAGCTGAATGGGTATGTATATTTAGAAGATTTTTTTTTCTAAGAAAATCAGTTGTTTAGGTCACTGTCTTACTATGGACAAGACAATATTTCTATTCTATCACTTTTTTAAATTAGTATAATCAAAATGTCTAAAAATTCAGCTTGCCAAAGACAGTGTTATAAATTATTTAACTTTTAGAAAATTTATTTGTTTTAAATGAAGGCTTATTTCAAACAATTCAGCATTAGCCACATCCTATAACATTTTTAAGTGTCGATGGCATCAAGTTCTGACCTTGTTACATTATCTAATCAATTCTTCTGTTAAATGTTTCAACAGAGAACCAAGACTAAGTTACCTCAAGACTATGTATTCCTCCCTCTTTTGGAGTCAGATTTTTCCATTTCTACAGTGTTGTCATCATCACCATCTTCATCATCATTATCATCATGTTCTTAATAAGTACATCTAATAGTAGGTATTAAGCAACAAGAAACACTGTGTCCCTATACTGGCTGTCAGGTGTCATATAGATCCTTTAATAGAAATAGAATTCATGAATTTCAGAACTGTATTATTTAACACATAATAAATAACACATAGAAATAACGCCATAGTTAATGGGGAATTCATGTGTAGCACATAATCATCTCCCATTACAAGTACTAATAAATTAATATTTTTACTAATTTAATGTTATTAAAGTTTTATCTGATTAATTAGATCACTTGTACACAACGCATTTTACTAAGCTTCTGAAAAAAATCTTTTTTAAGCTTTTTTTAAGCAATTGAATTAGAAACATTGTTAAAAAATAATTAAAATGTTAGGGTCATGTATGGCTATTGTAAATTCAGTCAACATTTAAAGAATATGTGTGTACAAGTCAGTGCCGTGAGCACTTAATCTCTGCTCTTTACAATTCAGTGAGAGGGATGCATACACCTAGAGGCCAGACAGAGGAACATGATAATGAGTGAAAAATACTGAATTGAGTGGAAATAATGAGTCTGGTCAATTGGAAAGTGATTCCTGAATAAGTTAAAATTTGAGTCATGTCCAGAGGCAAGGGATAAAGCTGGACTGATGTGAAAGATGAAGGAACTCTGCTGGGTAACAGAGCAAGGAGAAGCAAAGTAGAAAAAACTTGGAGGTCCAAAGAGAAGGGTGTGTGTGTGTAGAGAAAAAAGGAAAAGGTTGCGGGGAGAGATGAGGTAGAGCTGACTCAGAGAGGTCATGATGGAAAAAAGGAGAATTGGATTTCACCTGTTTCTTGGACAAAAAAATACTATTAATAACCGGTGTTTAAAACACTAGATTATCTGATAATTGCGAGCTTTTTGAGAATGCCCTAGACATAGAGTTGGGAAGATCACTAAGGAAACTGTTCAGGACTCCATAACAGAAAAATGAGAATGTAGCCAGGAATGTACAAGAAGTTATTAGGGCAGGGTCAAAAATCACAAAATTTGGTATCAGAATATCTTGCTGGAGGTGTAGGTGTGAGCTGCAGAAAGTGACTTATCCTTTCTCTGAATCCATTTTCTCTGTTGTACAGATGCCCAACTTAATTCAGTATTAGTTTGTGTCACAGAGGTGATGTATACAAAGTATTTTTTTAAAATATAAGGCACGTATATGGTATTAAATATTTTTATCCTGTATTATTTTGGAATTAGCCTAAGCTGATACACAACAAAGAAGCAATACCAAAAGCAAAACATAAGTCTTCACATATATATTTAATTAGGTTTATTTCATTATGTTTTCATATCACTTTTTGGAATTTTGTAAATTTTTCATACTTGTCCACATTTTTAGTTGTTGTCCACATTTTTAGTTCTTGCACAGAAAGAGCCTAAGTCTTAGACCATCTGAATGTCAACAACAATGTGAAAATGGTTCATGGTTATATGTACCTAACACACGTATCTCAATTTGCTGGGGAGGGAGACTAACAATTTTTTTGTTTCACGTTTTGACTCTGTAGTAGGAATTTGAGGAGTGTGTAATAATGAGCCCCAGATATAAAGAATTTCTGGCAAATCTATTGCCAATAAAACAGGAATTAAAAAATAAATTACGTATAGGGTCATTTTTTTCTCCATGGAATAAATTATTTATCAGCTCTCAGTTATCAAGCTGATGGTGACAAAGAAGTTAATATGTGTGCATGGATTTTTAATGTGATACAATGTCATTTCATGATTAGCTCATATGTGTTTGTAATCATCATCGATAGTTTTATAGGCAGAATCACAAAACGATACAATGAATAGCAGAAATTATTTTCCATATTTTATGTCTAAATGTGTGAGTACTATTTTTGTTCTGTTATGAAATGCACGATGAAGAATCCACGTTTAAAGAAAATTTTCATATCTCATGTTGTGATCTAAAAACCAGTTCATTTTTTTCTAATTTCTTAAAATAGCAAAAATGGATTTCTGGTAACCGGTTTGTGTATATGTGCTTATATTTAAATTTTAAGGTCGATTTATATCTTATAATGTTAATTTTATATCTGAAAATCTTATTCAACGTATATGTAATGTATGCATTCCTAGTTGGCAGCTCACTTCACTATCTGGTGGAGATTTTCTTTAAACTTGCCCACTTTGATAAAATATTTTAATTATCATGATTTGTATGTTAAAATTGTAATAATTTGTTATAATTTTCATAATGGAGTTTTTCAAAACTTCAAGGCTGCTATGTTGACAAGTCTTTGAGAATGATTTTAATATTGTTTCAGGACCGTTGCCATTGATCTGTTTTGTAATATTTCGTTTTCTGTGTTATTCTGTAGAGGTCCTTCTGTAGTGCCATGGTAGAGGAATTGAGGATGTCCCTGAAGTGCCAGCGTCGGTTAAAACACAAGCCACAGGCCCCAGTTATCGTGAAAACAGAAGAAGTTATCAACATGCACACATTTAACGACAGAAGGTTGCCAGGTAAAGAAACCATGGCATAAAGCTGGGAGGCCAAACACCCAAGCACAAACTGTCGTCTGTTTTTCCAAACAATTTAGCGAGAATGTTTCCTGTGGAAATATGCAACCTGTGCAAAATAAAATGAGTTACCTCATGCCGCTGTGTCTATGAACTAGAGACTCTGTGATCTAAGCAGTTGCAATGATCAGACTTGAGTTACAGGCATCATGGAGAACCAAGTTACACGGGGTTAAACTGTTTATCATGGGTTCCTCCCTTCTTCTGAGTGAACGTTACATACGCATTTGTGGCTGGTTTCAAATGCAGTTCAGTAAGAAATTACAGGTTCCTTTTGAGGCCCAACTGTTGCCAGGAGATGGAGCATAATTGCCCCAAGGGTAACGAGGTAAAAAAAAATCATTAAGAATAAAAATACTTGGAATCAGCAAAAACTGTAGTGTTGCAAGAAACAATACAGTCTTCTGAACATCCAGATAAGAGGGTAGTGATGTTACTAGCCCCCAACTACTCAGTATAATGATCATCTGAATTGACAATACGTGTTTATAAGATGTGATAAAAATGTAATGCAAAACAAATCTGACTTTCATGGCAAGTGGAATATGAAGCAGATCTTCATCAGTGTTTTTCTTTCTTTTTCTTTCTTTTTGTTTTTTCGACAGTGTGTGTCACTGATTGAGATAGAAATGTCAATTCCCAAGGAAATAATGTTTTCTCTTATATTCACCATGGCAGGAGATTTAACATGTAACTCTATCAAATCCCTACCTATTCCCCAGACACCCTTTCCCCACTCCCACACCAAGAAAAAAAGCAACAGTTGGTTCAGAGATTCTGAATCACAAAGGATGATGTTTTGCAATCTTTGTCTTAAGTTGTAAAAGAGGGCTGAGTGTTGATAGTTCTGTGGAAGACTGAAACTTTCCTTCTAACATTCAGATATGTTAATCCAAACCCTCCTTCCTGCTATAAATGAACTTGATGGAGCCTGGGCAGATCTCAGTGAAAGGATAAAGGGGACTGGTCATCCATCTAAAGGAAAGTGCGTGTGGTGAACTTTGACGTGGACTGCATTTATCAATACAGTCACAATGTTAAATGAACAAAATTCTTGAGCAGTTTTTTTCAAAAAAATGTTCAGGTTTATTTGTGGAAATGCAAGATTTCTATGAAAATAGTTTTTGTATGGAAATTTTTGTAATACTTTTTATCAACAAAATAAGAACATGCGTTCCTGTCAGGGGTGTGATGTCAAGCATGAATGGTAGTGCGTGTGCACCACCAACGTTTGGTGAAAACTATTTTTATCAAGAAAAAAAGGAATCATAGAAGAGAAATATTTTCAAGTTAGATAATAGAAAAGCTAGGTGCACTACCACCACTGCTTACCATGCCACACCCCTGGTTTCCACGAGGCTGATAACATACTGTAACGAACAATTGTGTGTAAAATGGTAAAAGACACAGAACTCTTGACAACATTGTGATAACAGTTGAGTGCACACAGTTTGCTGTTTGAATCCAATGCACAAAATTTTAAAAAAATCATTAAAATTATGTCCATTTTACTTTCATCTTTGACTTTCATTTTTCTCTTGTATGGGTAAAGGAATACATAATATGCTCCTTGCATGAAGGGAAGTATACTTCCTGAATCCTTCCAGGTCATCAAGGATGGCCACTTCCCAACTACCTGGAGAAAAGAAGAAAAAAGCTCAGGCCATGAGCTATTCAGATGTAAGAAAAGCTGGACTGGGATATAAAATGTAATCTTCAGGCTTAGGGCAGTTCAAATGAGAAAACTAGCAGTTCTAGAGGCTATAGTCATGATCTTACCTCTTCTGTGAGTGGATATTGACTATGTCAATAGGGTTGTGTAAGACTGTATAGTGATTGCTGATATTATATTTGAAGTTCAACTGATGTCCAATTTAAGAATTCATTGTGCATTGATAATATAATTCAATGAAGGGAGAGGAAAAGATAGGCTCAAAATCAACAATAAGTTAAAAAAAAAACAGAAAAAACTTCATTCTGTCCCAAAATTTAACTTTAGGGAGTTATATAAGTCACTGTTACAAATCTCAGCATTGTTTTTTTTTTTTTTTTTTTTAAACGGTAAATAACTTCAAATAACATAGCTTATAAAAATGTTTAGATTTTGGTCAATATTAAGCTTTTACTCAATCAGATGCTAATCAGATTTTAAAGCACTTCTAAATTCAGTTCTTCATTATATTAAACAACCTTAATAATAGGCAGAAAATGACAACTTTAATTATTTTTAAATAATCAGGAAATAACTATTTAGATCTTTGGTATGATTTGATAATAATTTTATTTAAGTATTAAGTTAACAAATTTCAAAAAGTATTAAAAAACCTGCTGTATTTTAACTCCAAAGGTAGTTTAGAACATATAAATGATGTGTAATATTTAACTTTTATCCATTTCCTAAAAGGTTCCTGCATTATTTCCAAAACAGATACTGCCCTACTCATTGGGTGCTTGTGCGTATATGAAGTACTATTCTTAATTTTAATAAAATCTTGATTACTTTCAAAATAATTTCAACCAGTAAAAGAATGTCTCCTCTCTCTGGAAAGGCAATATATTGGAGTAAGATTATTCTCCCGTATCTAACACTCGAATTATAAAAAGAAGAGGAAGAGAATGCCTATTCTAGTCGACAGTGTAACCTGATGAGTCCAGGTAATCAGTGGAGACACATATACCACAAATAAATAACTCTAGCCAGTATGGAACACTGAGAGGGTATATTTACACATGCCACAATTAAATAACCCTAACCAGATGAAAGCATCAAGGATTTATATTCATTGTACTTCACAGCTAAGTAACCCTAACAACTATGAGAATACCAAGGAGATATATCCACACATTTACAAGAATAACCCTAACCATTATGGGAGCACCAAGGGGATAGATTCTATTTTACAAATATGTAAAATGGATAAGGATATTTTATTAATTAAAATATTTCAAATATTTTGCAATTCAGTTACATATTTTTAAGAATAAGTTCCTTGTTATTACTGAATGAGTATATGTACTAAACACTAATGATTTTAAAGTATTTTGGCACAATGCTTTTTAATGTTTGTTTATTATGAAATTTGCATATAGCAAATCGTATACAATGCATATGTACAAGAGAATCATGGCATCTGGCTGTAGTGTGCACCAAGAATTGTTTGTCACTGGGAGTGGGCTGTTCTATATATTCTGAAACTAGGCTTACTGTCACTCACCTCCAACTCTGAGGTGTAAATTTAAGCAGAATACTTTAATAGAGAAAAGAGAGTGCCCAGCTGTTTCAGGAAACAGAGCAGGAAAAAAATAATATGGGCCAGGCTCACCTAGGAATTTTGTCCTCAGTTTAAAAGATGGTAAGTGGCAGTGAGAATTTGGTCATGACCGTCCGGAGTGTATCTGTAATTTGAGTCCTATCGCTCAGTTTGAGTCCACGAGAGTGGCCCTTTGTGTCTGCAGCACAATCATTATTGTGAGATTCTTGCCGTTTGAGGATCCCCTTAGTCTCTCTACCATGTAGGATCCCCTGTTGCCTTTAACAGATGTTCTCCCTTTTCTAGGTTTATCTCTAATTTTGGTGACTTCTAAAGAAGGATTACCCAAGAGGTCAACTTTTTGAGATATTTCATGTGTAAAAATGCTTTTATTCTACTCTCATAAATAATTATTAGTTTTGCTGGGTGTAGAATTCTAAATTGAAAATAATTTTCTTAGATAAATTTGAAAGCATTTTTTTCATTGTTTTCTTACTTCTAATTCACGCTGTACAAACGTGAAGCCATTCAGATCTCCAATTCTTGGTATGTGAATTTTTTTTTTTTTTTTTTAAATTCTCTCTTAGGTTTGTTTGATCTTCTGCTTGTCCCCAGCATCCTGAGATACTGGAGCTACCAAACTGCTGAGTCTACATTTATTACCTTTGCTTTCCTATTTCTCATTTCTGTCATCTTTATATTCCAAATATTGTATTGAGTTTTTCATTTCTGCCAAATTATTTTAATTTCTATGAGTTCTTGTTTTATGAATGTAATAATTTCTCTTGTATCTCTGAAGACATTAATAGTAATCTTAGGACATTTCTTTCTCCCTGAAAAGACCTCAGTTTTCTCCCAGTTGTATTTTCCTATGTGCTTGTTTGGATTTCTATCTTCCATATTAGAGGTGTTCTTCAGATACTTGTTAATTCTGAGCAACCTGTTAATGATTAAGAAAAGGGGACTAAAATCTGATTTGGAAGCTCTATGTGCACAGCATGGTAGGGGAGAATATTTACCTAATTAGAGCTTTACCATAGATTAGTCTAGAGGGACTATTTGTTGATGAATCCTTCAAAATGTCCCTATCTTTGGATCTTTCCTTTGATTCCCCAGAAGAGTATCTTTTAATTTTCTGCCTGGAGATTAAGGCCCTGACTGCCAATGTTCTGCTAATCATAGGTTAAGAGCTCTTGAGATCTCTGCATTCTGCATTCAGAATGACTAAGGTCACTTAATCACCCTGTTTTAAATTTAGCAGTCAGGCTTTCAACTGGACCTGGCATCTTCTAGTCTGGAGTCCTTCATTTTTTCCCTTTTGAGAATAATTCCTTATCACTTTGATGAGGGGTGAAGAACAGCCTCGGAGGGGTGAGAAGAGGGAGGAGAATACAGGAATCCACTGTTTTCAAACTACATTCAATAGGTCCTCCTTGTTGTATTCTTTCTCCTACACTATTAGTTATTAAGGCATATTGCACAGCTGGGTCTTGTGCCTTGGAAGATTCTGTGATATAATTTGATTGGTTCTCAGCTTTTCACACTTCCTTGTTGTGTTCTTTCTCCTACACTATTGGTTATTAAGGCATATTGCACAGCTGGGTCCTGTGCCTTGGAGGATTCTGTGATATAATCTGATTGGTTCTCAGCTTTTCACACTGACCACTTGGAATTCTATTTTTTCCAGTCTGCTTGGTTAACTATCATTTGTTCATATGCTTTCTCCTTCCAAAAATTTTGTTGAAATTTTCACCTCTCTTGTTCTTATTCTTGGAGTTTTATACATTTAAACAACAACAACAACAAAAAACACCTCTCTACTATAATTTTTATGGTTGAGTAGGGAGCAAAATTTGATGCATGCATTCAATCCTTCACTCTTATCTGGAACAAGAACCCTGTCTTTAAAGAAAATATTATGCAGAAATCCAGGATAGGAAGCAAATAAAAATTAGAACTACTCTGGTTCAAATAGAGTGGAGATAGAGCAGACCTTGCTTTTATAATTGTAAAGAATGTAATACTGTCAATGACTTCTTCTTACCAAATATTTTTTCTAACTCAATATGTAAGGGGATACTATCACAATAAAAATGAATTTCACAAAATGGAGCCCAAGAATATTTTTGAAGTGGGGAAGATTTCAGTGCCTGTCAAAGAATGCTAAATTTGGAATCCAATGTAATTTATACCCTAAGGGCTTAGGTCTAATTCAAAACATTCCAACTTCATTTTGTAAAGCTCCAGAAGTATGTGTTATAATGTAGATAAGGAACACTTTCTTAGTGAACCACGATGAACTGTAAGATTTTAAGAATCCTCTTTAATGTACTGCCTTACACTGTACCTTGCCTTCACATTTATTATGAGTGTAATTTAAAAAAAAAATTAAATACATGCCTGCCTCTTTACAAAGAAGAGTAGCTGTTATCCTACATTTCAACTAGAGATTTCTATAATATTATACCATCAAAAATATAACACTCTCAATTACCAGCCCAGTTAACCTTAAGGTCAATATGTAGAGTTTAATATCTAATCCAATATCATTGGATTAGATATATACACTGAAAAATTAAAATCATAAATCCCCCTCACCTTGGGCAAAATTCATGTTAAAAGGGGAAATAAAAGACACACTACGCACATGCTCCTTCTATAATATTTTATATTATTTTTTAACATGTATCTTGTATCTGAGCTCCTAACCTAAGGTTTTCACATAGTTTAGGATAAATGCTATAGCTCCAGCCACTATAATCACATTTCCACCAGGAGGAAGAACAAAAAGAAATTAAAAGGGTCTTGCTCCTTCCTTGTAAGGACACATACCACATGTTACACATTATGTTGGTCAGAAATAATGATATGGTCACACTTAGCTCTAAGGTAGGATAGGAAATGTAGACTTTAATTTGGGCAGCCATATGCCCCCTAAAAATCAGGGGCTCTATTACTAAAAAATGTATGAAAAATTTTGGGGAACAAATTGCAATCTCTGCCCTCCCGGTATTTCTGGTCTCTCACCCCAACCCACTAAACCCTACCTTGTTCTGTTCACTCCCTATTTTGTTCATTTACCACCTGTTTGCCATCTACCACTACCGTTTTCTTTTTATCAGATTTTCTCATATCTTATTGTTTTTCTTTACATTTCTTATATTTTTCCCTAATGGAAAACTGGATTCTCCCTTATGACAATATTTGTGTTGAAACTCAACAAAAGAGGAAGCAGTTGGCAATTTCTTTGCAGAATACCTTTCATTTAGTTATAGACAAAGACCTGTCTTATATAACCATTCCTTTGATTCCCAAGATATTCTTCCTCATTCTTTAAAAACCCAGACACCTTGATTAGAATTGGCCTGTTACTCTGTGCCCCGCCATCAAGAATAAGCATGCACCCATTTGTTTATATTTAAAAATCAGTGAACCTACATTATAAACTAAGTTTTGTGTTAGATCCTGGATGTGCAATATGATCAAAAAGAGACATGGTGCTTTTTGTGATAATTTAAAGTCTAGAAGAGGAGGCTGAATTTAATCAAATGTGCTAAATGCATAAATACAAACTGAAAAGTGCTGTCACCAAGAAGTGCTCCTTTCTTTCAGATTCAGATGAATGATGAGACTTCACCCACTTAATCTCAAGTAGTGCAGTTTAATAGTTGAAAATGTGAGAAATTGGATTATATTTAAAAGGATGCACAGAGAGCCACTTACTGGTGTAATGAAACATATTATTGTTTCGTGTGTTCCTCCCAGGACTACGTAACGTCTATTGGCTTCAAACCATGGCACAGGGTAGGATTCTTCCAGGTATGGAGAACATAAACTGAGATGTCAACTCTGCTGTTAGAGCATTACTGCCATCCTATTACTCAGGGTGGCGATTTCCCATTATATGCAAAATATGATACCATAACTTTACCTAAGTTTTTCTCTGACCTAAACGATTGCCTTTTGTGTTGATTCTTTTTTCCTTTGTCCTCACCTAGGTACAAGAAAATATTCCATCAGTGCTCCTTTTTTTTCTTTTTGTTTAAAAGTTTCTTGCTTTCCTTTCATGGTAGAAGTGAACAGTTACCTCACAATTGACTTTGGAACACTGAGAACATTCTTGTTGAAATGGGGTGAAATAGACAAATCTCAAATATTTAGCTCTTGTCCAAAAGTTTACCAAAAAATGCACTTGACTCTCTTTCACACAGGTGATGGGAAGGAAAGGTATGGTGTTTTATGAGAGCCTGTAAAAAAAGAACCTTACTTAGACTAGAAAATTGGGGTAGACTTACCAGAGGAAGCGATGATTGCACTGAGATATAAAGGATGAGAAGCAGATACTCAGTAAAAAGTTTCACAAGCCTGTGACAAAATACCTGTAAGAGTCATGTGATATGAGGGAGTATGGCATATTCTTGAGGAACTGATAGGCAGCCAGTGTTGATGGAGCACAAAGAAGGCATGGGGATATGTAATAGAGATGCATTTAAAATATAGCTCAGAGCCAGACTTTGGCAAGGTAATACAAGTGACTTTAATGATTTGATCTTTATCCAAAGAGCAATGAAAACCAATTAAATCTCTTAAGCAGAAGCAAGATTGTTGGATAAGATCTGCATTTTGTAAAGAACACTCAGGCTTCAGTTTGGAGCATGGTTTAAATAGGTAACAGAGTGGTTATAGGAGATTAGTGAAGAGGTCATATCAGTAAGTAGTCTGGGTAAGGTACTATGTTAGTTTAGATTAAACCCAATTAGTAGCAGTGAAGATCAACAGAGACACGTTCAAAATATTTAGTAGGCAAAAATTCACATAGTTTCATGAGGAATTCAATAATCAGTATAAAGATTGCTAACAATTTTTGTGCCATAATGTATAATGAGTACTTTATATGAATTACCTCCTCCGATTCTCTGAGTAACCCTATGGGCTAGGCCTAATATTATTATCATTTTACAGACAGGGAAACCACTGACAGGAGAACAGAAATCAATTTTTAAAGTATTGCAGTCGTCAAACTCAGGCAGAATGACTCCAATGTTCTTAGGCACTATTCAGTCAATACACAGTGGAAGTGTAAATTTCCTGGAGGACAGATGGATAGAAAGAGAGAGAACAAGTGTAACACTGCAGAATGTCTTCTGAAACTTCCTTTTTAAACTGAAATTTATATTACTAAGATTTGTTTTTCTCCTGAGCGCTCTTGTTCATCATTTTTTACTGTATAATATTTATTGACTGCACCTACTATAATTTATTTATTTGTTGTCCAGATAGTGGGTATTAGAATTTTTTTTTCTTTTTAAGCTGTACATCATGCTAGTATGTATATTTTTGTATATGTCTCCTGGCACTACTGTGTTAAAATTCTTCTTGGTCATACATACTCTGAGCCTCAGGGTATGTCAATGTTCTGCTCTACAACACTGCCAAAGCCACTGTACCAATCAGCATCTTCATCATTAATATGTAAGAGAAACTGATAATCCATTCCCTCTCAAACTCTTGGATTTTGTCAGATTTTTAAAAAAAATTTTTGCTTATCAAACGTGTCAAATGTCATTGTGGTCTTGATTTGCATTTCCCTCTTGACAAGTACAATTTTTATCTTCCCTTATGTGTATTAGCTAGATGTGTTTCGCATTCCTTGAAATGTCTACTCAGGTCTTTTACCAAGGTTTCTATTGAATTATTTTTCTTAATGATTTCTAGAAGTCTATATACTAGTGACATTATCTAATCTGTTACTTGATATTATTTTCTGCAAACGTCTCTTCCCCATGTGTTACCTATGTATTTTTCACTTCCCTTAAAGGCCGTTTGATAAACAGAGGTTGCTAATCTTAATGTTGCCAAAGTTATCATTCTTTTACTTTTTTGTTAGCACTTTTGGTACCCTGTATAAGAAACGTTTTCTTTAGTGATAACAGTGGTATTCATCTATGTGTTTTTCTAAAAATTTCAAAGTTTTACTTTATAATTTTAGTTAAATTCAAATGTGTACATTATTTCCCCCCCATCTGTATAACTATTTTCCCCCGCAATTTGTTAAATGGTATCTTCTCTCAGTGATCTCCTATGCCACATCTGGAACATATTAAGTTTTCCTATATGCATGGGTCTGTTTCTGGGTTTTATATTTAATAATTTCTTATTCTTTGTCTTCAGAAGTATCTTGTTATATCACCTAAATTTCAAAATCAACCATTCAAGTTACACACACACACACACACACACAAACTGTTGGAATTTTAATCATAATGAGTCAAATCTTTGTATCAATTTGGAAAGAATTTATTTCTTACTCATAGACACGTATTTGTCTTCTTTAATGTCCTTTACTATTTTTTGCTTATAGTTCTCCCATATTTATTTATTCCTAGGTAATTTATAGTTTTTGTAGCTATTGTAAATGTTGTCTATTTAAAAATGCTGTTTTTATACTGTATGTTACTTGTACATAGAAATGCATATATATGTATACATGTATACATATATATATCTTATATTCAATATATCTTATGTTCAATCACCTTGTTAAATTCTCCTTTTATTTCTATATATTTAATTCTAGGTTGTTTTGGATTTTCTATGTAAACAGCCACATGATATGCAAATAATGAATGTCTTCCTCTTTTGGTTTTAAGTTTTTTCTTGTCTTATGGAGCTATGACCTCTAATACAATGTTGAATATAATAGGTAGCAGTAGACATCTTTGTTTATTCCTGACTTTAAAGGAAATGTTTCCAACCTATTTGGCATTACTCATTTTGCCTCAGTCTTTCCAAATTGCTGCTTAAATAATCTCCACCTAAAAATTTCCCTTTTCCCTCAGCACTTGTCTAGATCTCCACTTACATTTCAAAGACTGTTGATCTTCAAGTTACAAAGATATAGTATACGAACTATAGCCTGTCCCTGGGACAGACTTTGTGGAGGAGGTACAAAAGTAAACAGGTAAATGCCCTCAGATATTTTGGATTCTTTATACATGGCACACAGAGGCCGGATCCTTATTACATTTTGCTGTTCCAGTGCAAGTACTTTCTACCTAGTTTTTCCATTGCCAGTATTTTTCCACTCCTCACACCCCCAATAGAGTTTTTTTGTTGTGTTATATTTTTTTTACAAAATAGACCTAATCATTTGTTTGCTGAAAAGAGCAGAATAGTCTTTGATTGTTTTCTCTGTTACCTACAATATAAATAGTAGCTTTTTGACATGCCATTTAGAGACATTTTGAATGCATATAAACTGATTCTAAACTGTCTTTTAGCTTCATTTTCCTTGCTGCACCCAAAAATTCTATATTCCAAACATACCCAATAACTGATTAATAATTTTGCCGTAAATTTTCTCATTTTCTACACTTGCTGTACCTGAAAGTTTCTTATCTCATTCCCTCCCTACAAAAGTTTCTACTTATTTTTCATGGTCTAACTTGCGAGTAGAAATGTATCTAAGATCTCTTTTTGAAGTCTTCTAGGACTTAGCATAGTGTCTTTCACATAGTAGGTGTTCAATGATTTGTGATATATAAATTTTTCTTTCAGAAACAATTTTAATTTATATTTTATAGCCTGAAAAAATTTAAGCAAATTAGTTTTTTTTTAAAAATTTATTTATTTTTATGGTTGTGTTGGGTCTTCGTTTCTGTGCAAGGGCTTTCTCTAGTTGTGGCAAGCAGGGACCACTCTTCATCGCGGTGCGCGGGCGTCTCACTATCGCGGCCTCTCTTGTTGCGGAGCACAGGCTCCAGACGCGCAGGCTCAGTAGTTGCGGCTCACGAGCCCAGCTGCTCCGCGGCATGTGGGATCTTCCCAGACCAGGGCTCGAACCCGTGTCCCCTGCATTGGCAGGCAGATTCTCAACCACTGCGCCACCAGGGAAGCCCAAATTAGTTTTAAGGTCAGCTAAATTTCAGTAAAAGAAGTCTAAAAATAGAATTAAAAAAATTCTTGTGATTATAGTGGCAACGGACACAGAACTGATATACATAATTCATTTATGATAGTTTCAAGTGCATAATGATATGTTTTAGGGATTAGCTTCTACATTGCCATGCTTGTGGTGTTGTTAATTAATTATTCAATCCTTTCTGAAGTAAATCCTATTTGTCACATGTGTCAGTAATATTTCTGTTAAGGATAGTTGATAGTCTGTAGATCATGATTTATGATTGAATTCCTTCTAAAGAAAATAACTTGAAGCATGTTAATTCCACAAACGTTTCCTCAAAAACTCTTGTAAGCCAGATATTATACCATTAACTAAAGATTCAACAGTTAACAAGGAGACTGGATTTTTCTGAAAGAGCTTATGGTATAATGGGTAGGCAAACATTGCACAAATAATTACACAGATCAATACCTTGTTACACATTAAACCAATTACCCAGTATAGTGAGTACAGAACATAAAGATTGTCTCTGAGTAAATTAAATTTTAGGTTAAACTGTGAAAATTGGAATTGAATAAGGAAAGAGAGAGAAGCTGAAAGTTCTAGGGAAGGATCACTCAAGAAAGAGCATGTGTCACAACATTGTAAATCAACTATACTTCAATATAAAATAAAAAAGTTAAAAATAAATAAATAAATCAATTAAAAAACAAAAAAATAAAATTAATTAGTTTAAAAAAAAGGAACAGCATGTGTGAAAACACTGAGGCAGGGAAAATAAAAGACTAGTGTAACCAAAGCACAGTGAGCAAGGAAAAGAATGACATGCGAGTGAGACTGGCATTTAACCATAGACTGCCTTATTAGAGGCTTTGACGCTCATATAAAGAATTTTATATGTTTAGTACAGTCAGAAATACTAAAAGTCTTTGACTAGAGAAGTTATGTGTTCAAATTTGAGTTTTTCAAAGACAATTTTGACAATTGTGTTTCCAGGAAGAGCACCCAAATAACCCTTAGGGGTGTGCATGAGCCTGTCACCTTAAAGCAAAATGTCGAAAATGCATGGATCCACATACACAAAGACTTACTTTGCTGATTTTCCCAGTAAGAAAGGAAAAAAGAAAAATTCTTATGCCTATTAGTAGAACAAATCCTTCTTGATTATTCAACAGACAGCTGGGAGGCAATGTCCTGTTCTCTTTCACATAATTTGTTTTGGTGTCTGTGGAAAAATTTCAAGGCTTAGACTTCCAGTAAATATTTGTTGAAAAAAAGGTGAACAGTGCACCTCAAGAAAGTAACAAGGCACTAATAAATAGTCAAAAATCTATTGGCAAAGAATGGAGGGTGGCAGAGAAGACTGTTCTGGTGATCTGATTATACTGAAATGTTAGGAGAGTCAAGTTGAAAATTAAAGAAATAATAATTAATAGTATCAAGAAAATATAATACGAAAATGTCATTAATATTCTAAGCTAGTAACAGGATCAGACAGAAAGATGGGAGAAGGCATGGGTTACCAGTGAGTCTTTTATTTAGCTTTTAATATTGAACTATGGACTGAAAGGGAAATCAAGAAATCATCTAGAGACTCTGCCTTTCTTCTTGTCTTTCTCAACGTATTCTTCATGGATATTTACTACAACCCCATTGCTTATATTACTAACTAGATTGCAGTGACTCTCACATCTATATCAAGCCTAGAATAATTCTCTGATTGCCAGACACCTCTGTGTAACCAACTGGGCATCTATAGATTTCCCCCAAATCTCCTCTCTCTGTATGTCACATCCCGATTAGAGTCACTGCTAAGCATTCTACAAGATGCTGAAAAACCTAAATCAAATATATTACAATAAACAGGTCAAAATCCTTTGTGAAAAGTGCTCTTTCACAGGATTTTCTGACCTTGTGGAGAATGCACCTAATCCAGATGGAAGACCGGGAAAGATGGACGGGGAAAACCTCCTCAGGAGTTTGTGCATAAGCTGCCTGGTGGAACCTATGTGGCAAAGTATGGTGTGGTGTGAGGAGCATTGCCAGTAGAGGGATAAGTTTAAAGATGGAAAAGAGGAACAAGAGTACACCTCATTCAGAAAACTGTGAAAGCTTAAATAGGGTCCAAAGGTTACGTTTCAGTTTGTGAATACATCAGGGGGAGGAAGGAAAGACCCTAAAGGAATGCCATCCTCTGCGGCAGGATGAGAATTGGTTTGAGGAGGAACCTAGATTTGGAGTCTTTAAAAAAAAAAACAAAACAACAATGAAAAGCAATTGATGGTTGTAATCCCTGTAAGGATGACAAAATTTGAACAACTTTGAGAGAAATTAAGGAATTAGAGTCAAAAGATATAATTGCTTGTGGAGAAAAGGTAAGGGAGGAATCAAAGATGGCTCCCAGGTTTCTGGCTTGACAACAGCATGGAGAATTGTGTCTTACAATAGGATAAGAGAACACAGGATGGAACGGATTTGCGAGAGTTATTTTTCACACCTCATTCTCCATTACCCCTATACTCAATAATATTGACCTCCTGAGTATCTTTTCATTCAAGAAGTGATGATTTAGTGATTTAAATATACGTGAACATATTAAGAGTTAGCCCCAATCTCTAAGGAACTTGTAGACAACTGTCCTCTTGACTATTTTTGAATTTATCTTCTTTCCATTACCTCTACTATTGCCTTATTTCAGACTTGGTACATTAACTTATTTTCTTGTCCCCAGTTTCATCTTGCCTTAAATAACTCTCAAAGTTTCTGACAGAATCACCTTTTTGAAAGCTAGAACTATTTCCATTGTGGCCCTAACGGCGTATCTCCACTCTTCGGCAATGAGATTCTTATAGCAACTGTCTGTATCTCTGTGTTCTTTGTATTTTGACCTTCTTCCATAGTGTCCAACGAATGTTTCTTATACTCATCATTTTTTGAATGAGTGAATGAATGAAGGAATCCGTGAATGACTAACAGAAATACACTCATAGCTGCTGGAATTTTAGCGACACCAGTGAGAAAAAACAACTGTGTGTTTCCACAAGACCTGGATGTTTTCATCGCAGTCCAAAATCTAGTCACAAGTTTGGAAAGTCCGGACTTTTATTTCATCTGAGTTAGAGTTGTTGATCTCCATAGAATTGTCTTTTTAGAAGCTGTACCTTTAAACCTGGGTGACATATCCTTGCAAATGCAAGTTGCATATCCTACAAATGTTTGAGACCATCATTTGGAGCAGCATTGTCCAATAGAGCTCTCTGTAATGATCGAAATGCCCTAGATCTGCACTATGCAGTACAGTAGCTGCTGGCCACGTGTAGTTATTGAGCACTGAAATCTGCAATTGATAAAGTTGAATTTTATTTCATTTTAATTATGTTAAACTTATGTGTAAATAGTAACAGGTGGCTAGTGGTGACCTTGCTGCACAGTGCAACTTTAGAATAAGAAAGGAAACTTTTATTTTAGCTTTTAACAACATTTTTATTAGAGTAAAGTTGATTTAAAATGTTGTGTTACCAGAGGGGTGGGAGAGGGAAGGTGGGAGGGAGACGCAAGAAGGAGGAGTTATGGGGATGTATGTATATGTATAGATGATTCACTTTGTTATACAGCAGAAACTAACACACCATTGTAAAGCAATTATACTCCAATAAAGATGTTAATAAAATGTAGTGCTAGTTTCTGCTCTGTAGCAAAGTGAATCAGTTATACATATACATATATCCACTTTTTTTTTAGGTTCTTTTCCCGTATAGGCCATTACAGAGTATTGACAATAGTTCCTTGTGCTATACAGTAGGTCCTCATTAGTTAAAATTTTTCTCCCAAGTTATTTATTGAATCTTATTTGACTATAGTATAAAATTATATATTTTTTCACTTTAGGTTTTGCTTAGGCATCTGATTTGCCTGGCTTTGGTTGTCTTCTTTTATCAGATCTAATAAAACTAAATTGGATCTCTTTCACTGCCTCTGCCAATGTCAGCTGCAGAGAACTTCTGGTATTAGAACTATCATTGTCTAGGCCGGGGCTCTGCACCTGGCTCTCCACTCTAGCGTACCACCTCCAGCAACCATGCTTTTCCTAGATGTGGATGCTTATTGTGCTGATTGGCATTACCCCAAAATGACAATATACTTATGTTTTAACCTGAATGAAAAATTATAAGTGTAACTGAAATGTATCTTGGTTTGTCAGGTACTGTCTACCCTTTCAGAAAACCTACATGGGAAGCTGATTATTATTTTCAGAAGTGACACAGGACTTGCCGGTGATACAAAACTCAGATTATAGGTATTGAGCTTTGTGACTTTGAGCAGCTTAGAGCATCAAGTTATTTTTTCTTGAAACTTCATCAGGGATCCTCACCCTGTGTGCCTGCCAGAGAAGGGAAAGATTTCTCCTACTAGTGGACGGCACATCATCTCCTGGGAGAGGGCTGGAGGCACACAGATTATAACTTTGGGAATTTCCATTTCCTATGCTTCACGTTGACTAGATTCCTTTCTCTTACACTTCTTTTCTCCTTTGAGGTAAAACAATTTTCACATCTTTTTATTAGTTCCAGTCTAGTTTCCATGCCAGAAGGTGTCTTTATTTATAAGTTCCAAGTTCTTAAGCTTTTCTATGGCTTTTGTCATGCTTACCTACACAGCATTTCTCGATTGTTTCAACTTAATTGAGTGATTAAATCAGGGAGCAGCCATTAGATTTAGTTCACCTGATCTGACAAGTAAACTTAAATGATTTAACAAATAATTTAAAAGAAGTATAAGCAGAAAATTAAGCCTCATCTGTTGGGAACATCTCTTAACCCTCTTCATATTTACCATTCCCATTTGTAGATGCCAAATCAAATGCGATAATGTGACCAATACTTTGAGTCCTACCAAAATGGTCCGAATTCTCTATGAGCCATAAATATGCATTTGAGAATAATTAACATCGATCTGATAAGTAATTGGTGAAGAATATTATTATTATGCATCTCAAAAATAAGTGACCCCATAGTAGATTATAAGAAAAAAATGAGTTTTGTACTTAATAGACACAGTTATAAGGTTCTATCCCTAGAAATCTATTGCAATGAATTTCTAAAATTCAATATTTCTGAGTAAACAAATTATGAAAATAAAATGAATAAAATATATGAATGTCAATGTATTGAAACTGGGTTTGAGCAGAGATTTATTTGTAAATATGTATGAATTTGTAAATATGAATGAACACATATAAACCCCAGAGCTTATATGATAACTCCATAAATCATTTTGAATTCTACATTTCTAAAGAACTCAATGACTGAAATTTATATTTCATTTAAATATTTCATTTGATGAGTATGAGAAAAATTCTCTAATATTTGGTTAAAGAACAAATAAATATTGCCTTTATCTTGAGCTTCAGTATATTAGCAGTTGAACATGGCTGTGGTTGAGAATAATTTTAATAGTTGGCCTCAACAAGAAATATTATTTAAATCAATTGGCATGCCTTATATTTTCTAAGTACTCCAAATTAGTCCAATACGGGGGTCTAAGAACTTCGCTTTGACACTCAATGAATTTTATTAGTTCCAGTCTAGTTTCCGTGTCAGTACATAAAATCATTTCTTTGTTATCCTTTGAGAGGCAACATAATGGGCATCAGATTCAAATAATTATGAGTTTGGATCCAACTTCGTTGTATAAATTTGTGCAAGTTATTTAACCTCAGTTTTCTCATCTGCAATTTATAAAGTTAGGTAGATTAAAAGTATTTGTTTTACTTACCTAGCACAATGCTCTCAGATCTTTTGAGGCAGGTAAGGGGATAGTTTTACCTTTATTTCTCAGCTTTCTCCTTTAAGAGAAAAATTCAAAGCATATTATCTCAAAAGAATACTATGAAAAAAATCAGACCGATAAAAAAGTTTTAACCTTATTTTCAAAATAACACTTTAAAACATGATGACTAGCTAAATCCATGATATAACTGGAGTTGGAGGAAGAAAATTACAATTAGATCAGAAAAATTTGTACATAAGCTCTCTTCTATAGAGCTGAGAAAAAAGTATTCATGGGGGAACATTATACATGGCAATACTCGCAGGTGTTAACCAATAAAAAAATTGAGAGCCGTTACTCTAAAATGAATTCTCCATAAACACTTATTAAAATTCAATTCTTGGTGTTTCTCAGTAGTGCTTCAGTAGTTTGGCTGCTTCAAAGGAAATGCATGCAATAAAAAGTTTTACATTAATATCACAATATGATAAAATTTTAATTATTATTTTCTCATAAACTTTTTCAAGTATTTAACAACAAAAGTTTTAAAGTTTGGATATTTGCTATAGAGCTGTATTCAGGGAAGAGTTTACAGTCTATTTTGACTTATGTGATTTAGTGTAATTTCAGACTGTTTTAAATGCATAATATTGGTGATTGTTGTGTTGCATTTTAATTTCCTTCCACAGAAATGGGTAAATGACCCAAAATTAGTTTAATGAAATATAAATATGGTGATAAGCATAGTCATAAAACATTACAATGTAGAACGACATCATAATTGTAAATATAATGAACAGGAAAAATTTAGAATGAAAATCTGTATGTGCAGGTAAAAGTGAATCTCCAAGTAGAAGACTCTGCTCAGGCAATTAGAAAAAAAAAAAAAAGAATAATTACACTGATGAATATCTGAGAATTAGATTTCATGGGACTGAGAATTTTTAATTTCCTATAACTAGTGTATTGCTCATTACAAAATATTTTGTAAAGTATAATGAAGCCATCAAATATTTTACGTTAATTTTCAGGTATGACAGAGCAAGATAGCAGGTAAGCCAAACTGTATAGTTTGTCATGACAAAATCCAAAATAATCCTTTTTTTTGAATATGGATTATGATTAATTTTTCCTTTTAAAGGCAGAAAGGACACTATAATTAAATAGCATTACTTAGTCTTGTATTGCTTACAGAAAAAACATTAAAAAATGTTTTTAATATTCACATTGTACTATTACGAAGACATTAATGAGATCAATTGCCTAATCAATGACAAATTTATCGGAAAATAAAACAGAATGACCTATTGATAAAATTCTAATATTAGATTTTACAGTTGCCATGTATCAGCAATGTCAAATATGTAAAAGCAACTGTTATCTTGTTCACATGCCACAAAATATTTTGCCTTATAATTTCTTTAAATCACTCATATATTTATTAAGAATTAACTATTAGCATATTTGTAATTCATATGTAATGAAAAATGCTTTATGACTTTTTGCTTTATTTAATACTGAAAATTCATACAAGAGAATAGATTTTTTTTTTACTAGATAGAGATGATTTTGTAAGCCATAGTGAATGTACGCAAAGGTGCCAAGGGATCAGTTATGACGGGACATTAGTAAGAATGCATTACTATGTAGAAAAAGTTGTTTTTCAATATTGGCACCAAGAAATTAGGTGATGGTCAAAAACACCCTCCCTATTCTGATTCTAGAAGATAAACTTCAGATTTCTTTCGAGTGGAGATCTAAGTAATTTTTTAGGCTCTTACGATACAATTGTGACTTGGAACTGCACATGGCTACTAGAGGTCAGGGATTTTTCAAGGGATGTGTCTGGTAATACCATTGTGGCCAACTCTTTCATTTAAGAACAAAGTTTATCATAATATATAAAAGCAAATCCCAAGGATTTTTTAAAATAAGTGACCCAACATAAATATAAAGGCCAATGGAAAGTAAAAGATAAAAATGAAGTACATAGTGTACATATACTATATATAATATATATGTACTGTATATACATATATATAATATAAAAAATTGATAAGGCTATGCTATCAGAGAATAGAATTCAAAACAGGAGTACTACTAAAGAAAAAGATAAATATTTCACAGTGATAAAAGGATGAATATACTAAGAAGACATAATAATATTAAGAAGTGTGTATACACTAAATAGCAGAGCAAAAAATTCTTAGAACTAAGGGGAAAAATGGATAAATTCAGTCCATAATCACAGTTGAAAATAAACTAACTTAAAAAAAATCATTGTTAAAATCTTTATTTTAATGCCCCCTTCTGGTAACTGATAGAACAAGTAGACAAGTCAGTAAAGACAGAAAATTTGAACACTGTTGATCCGTTTGACCTATTATTGAACACTACATGCAAGAGTTTGCAAAATTCATATTCTTTTAAATGTGCATATGGAACACTCACTAAAATAGATCATATGCTAGGTCTTAAAAAAAACTTGATAAAATGAAAAGGTTTGTAATCTCTAATCACAAGTGTATTAAATTAGAAATCAAGAGGATCAATTAAAAATAAATGACAAAATATCTAGAAAATATGAAGATAATTAGGAATTAAGCAACACACGTAAATAATCCATAAATTAAAGAAGGAAGCACAAAAGAAATAGGATGTATTTTATAGTGAAAGGAAATGAAAACAAAACGTCAAAGTTTGTGGGACAAAGCTACAAATGTCTTTATATGGAAGGTTACAACTTTAATTGCCTATATTAGAAAAGAAAAACATTAAAACTTATGATCTGTTTACATTAAGAGGCAAGAGAAAAAGAGCAAATAATATCCAAAACAAATTTAAAAACTAGAGGTAACACTGGAATCAATGACATGAAAAAAGAACAATCTTTAGGAAAATATTTACAAGCCAAGAGTTGGTTCTTTGAAAAAACTAAAAAAAAAAAAAAAAAAAAAAAAAAAAATTAATTAGTTAAAATCAAGCGAGAAAGCAGAAAGAAAATATGGATTACTGATAGCATGATTGAAATATATCACTACAATTTTTATAGAATGAAGATAATACAGGAATGTTATGAACTATTTTATGTCAAAATTGGAGAACATTTAAGATGTAATATAAAAACTACAGCAATCTGGAGAATGTGGTATTGGTATAAGGATAAACAAATGGATCAATTAGACAGAATCGAGAGCCCTGAAGTAGATCTAAAGTTGATTTTTGACCAATTTGCTGAATTAATTTGATGGGTGGAAATAATTTCTTTTAAAAAAATTATGTTGAAAAGACATATTATAAATTGATCAACCCTTAACTCACTCCATACACAGCAATTAATTTTAGATTTATCACAAACCTAAGCATTAAATCTAAAACTATAAAGGTTCTAAGATATTATACAAGATTATATTTGAGAGAACAAACATAATACTAATTAAATGTAAAAGAAAATATGAATTAATTCTGCTTTATCAAAATTAACATTTTCTGCTTATTAAAAGACACTACCGAAAAATGAGGCCAACCTCAGATAATGAGTAAAATATGCAAAATAATTATATCTCATTCAAGTTCCTATATGCAGAATATATAAAAGACTTCAAAAATCAATAACAAAAAGTAGCTAAAGAAAAAATAAGTAAATGTATTAAATACATACTTCATACATAAAAATATAAAAATGACAAATAAACAGATGAAAACTGTCCAATTTCCTCCAGAAATTGAAAATTTATTACATCGCACTCACAAGAATGGCTACAATTAAAAAAAAATAAAATCCTGACAAAACCAATTTATAGTGGAGTGTTGGAGCAACTGACATTCAAACTTTGTTGGTAGAACTGTAAGAGAGAATTACTAATTTAGTAAAGTATTTGGAAATTTCTTAAACACTTAAACATACATTACCCTATGATCCAGTAATTTTACACATTAGTATAAGAGAAATGAAAGTATAAAACATATGTTCAAATAAACACTTGGGTAAGAATGTTTGTAACAGCTTTATTCAGAATAGTCCAAAACTAGAAAGAACTCAAATATCTATCAATAAGAGGATGAATAAATAAGGTGTTGTATACTTATATAATGCAATGTTTCAAAGCAATGAAAAAAAAACGTATTGACGTGCAAAAACATGGTTGAATATCAAAAGCATAAAAAAAGAAACAAGACACAAAACAGTATATACTGTATGCTTCTTATTTATTTAAAATTCAATAGCAATCAAAAGTAATTTATAGTAGATGAAGATGGAGAGCAATGGATAATCTCATTTATTGCTGGTGGGTTACAAAATGGTAGAGTTACTGTGGAAGAGAGTTCAATAGTTTCTTGCAAAGATATAGTTTTACCATATGATCCAGCAATCACACTCCTAGGTATTTACCCTACTGATTTCAAAACTTATGTCCACACAAAAATCTGAACGAAAATATTTATAACAGCTTTGTTTATAATTACCCAAAACTAGAAGCAGCCAAGGTGTCCTTCAATAGGTGAATGTATAGATGATCTATGATACATTCATACAATGGAATACTATTAATAATAAAAAGGAATGAGATATCCAGTCACATGAAAACATGAAAGTATCTTAAATGCGTATTGCTACATGAAAGAAACCAGTCTTAAAAGCTACACCTTGTATAGTATCGTATAATACGTATATTTGTATGGAATTTTGGAAAAGACAAAAATTTAGAGATAATAAACAGATCAGTGATTGCTGGGGACTTGGCAACGGGAAGAATTGAATACACACAGAGGATTCTTTAGGGTGGTGAAACTAATCTGTATGATATAAGGTATATGCATCATGACCATGTATTTGTCAAAACTCATAGAACTTTACAGTACAAAGAGTGGATCCTAATGTATACAGATTTTAAAACAAATTATTTAGTAGGTCAGGGATCCCAAGATGGGATACAGACTGTGACAAAAGAATCTAATTCTGCTATATACGTATGAAATAATTTCACTGGGCCTTGGTAAAAAGGTGCTCATTAATGTAACTTTGGAAATGATTGGATTCTATAAGATTAAGGAAAAGGGAATTATACAAAAACATAGTATTCTAGTTGGTGAAGTTGTGAATTTTACCTTTCGGTGGCAGTACCATTGGGGTACTAGTTAACAATTCTGAAACCACTGTAGATGTAAGTAAGTAAATAAGTAAGTAAGTGGGTGTTGGATGGTGTGAATCAGATTGATCATTGTTGGAGTGGAGGTTACAGAGAAGCAAAGGGCTAGAATGATCTATGTGGCAATGGCTTAGAATTGGAGACATCAGTATCATCAACTTAATATGTGTAAAGAAGGATCAATCAAGACACATTTATGGATATGTATATTATTTACACAGGTTAGTATACACATATTTATGGATATGTATATTATTTACACAGGTTGGTATACACACAGGTTAGTTGGCCAGGATCTGACAACTGAGAGATTTAGAAAATATGGCACTCCAATAATAATGAACGATTATTATTAGAGATTAGCGATTAGATCTAGAGATTATTATTATTAGAGATTAGAGATTAGATCTTGGTTTTAATGTCATTATCCAATAAAATGAACCAGGGAACGTTGGGGAAATGGCTGATTCTAGGACTGGATCAGAGAATATACAAGATAAAACCGGAGCATGTTGTAGTGCCAGAAAATAAAGGCTTGTGGAAATGACGACAAATATAAAACAGAACAACAGTAACAAAAGAAAAAAAAAAAAAGGCAATGATGGAAGTATGTCAAAAGGACACAAAAGCAAGCTAAAAGAGCTCCCAATGGCAAAGCTGGAACAAATTGAACAACAAAGTAATTAAAATACTATTGGATTATAATGCAAAGTATAAAATAAATATCCAAGAGTCAACACTGAATAAATGTATGATTAAATAAGTAAATAAATAATTATGGAAAATAGACAAAATCCCACACAGAATAATTCTAAATAATTTATGTAAACACTTCCTTCTCATGGAGTGATTAATTGGAAGGAGTCATGAAGAAATTTTATGCCATAATATAAATGTTCTATATTTTGATTTAGGTTGATTTACACGGGTATATATATTTGTCTAAATTCATTAAATTCTATATCTAGGTCTACATATTACACTTCTGTTTCCAGAAAAATTGAAGTAATAGGGACCAGATTTTTCCTCCCACCTTAAAGAAATAGACAAAATATATGAAATAATGACACTCAAGATCTTCAAAAGCAGGTAACATGACAGTGAAACCTGAGTGGTGCAAAATAGATAAAGTGAATTGTATTATTCCCCTAGCTTATTGCCTAGAGAAGGTTTAAAGGTTGTGGTCCAGGGAGTGGCAACTGAATAGAGCCCAGCGGTCTCCCAGAGTTGAGGAGATGGAGCTGAGTGCTTGGAGATGCCAAGGCAGGTAGAATTCACAGGACAGAGTCCTAGAAATTAGATAAGCATGCACAGAAAGAAATCTAGAGATGTATAAAGCGTACTCTTCGATTATTCAGCTGAGTACTAATCAACAAATGTGTATGAGGAAACTAACCAAAGGGTAGAGAAAGAATCACCCAAGAGAATTAGAAGAAATAATAAAGTTCACACAGGGCAGCTGTTTCCAACAGTTGAGACAGAAAAATCATAATTCAGATGCTTGGTTAGAGCTGTTTTCAGTAACTATAACCTGTGAGACATATCTGACCTGGGGCCTATTTTGATACAAACTTTCAGCTAAATTGATTTTAGATTTTAAACAAACAAACAAACAACATACACACATACACAAATAAAGAAGAATATGAGACAGATACCATGTGTGGCCCACAAAACATGTACAACTTTAGATAAATATTTCTGTGTGTAATTTGTTTACAGAAAAGGTGTTGTTCAGTAGTGGGGGAAAATTAATCCTAGACTGTTGTTCAACTTGCTAATTTTTTTTACAAAAACCTTACAGCTAATACCATACTTAATTGTGAAAGAGGGAATGTTTTCTCCCTAAGATCAGGAACAGAACCAGGATGTCTGTTCCTCCCACTTTTATACTACATTGTTCTGGAGATAATGGATATGTTCATATTTTGTTTTGTGTTGATGTTTCACAAGTGTTCACATATGTCAAAACTTGTCAAATCACTCCCTTTAATCCTGTGCAGTTTATTGTATGTCAATTACACCTCAAGAAAGCTGTCAGAATCTATGTATTACACAGCATCTAAGTTATATCACAATAAAAATATTATTCGAAAAAAATAATATGAGTGATACGTATCTCAGGGAATTTTGAGATTTTTTACTCAGTGCCTTATTCAAAGAAGTGAAGAGATAACATATGTCCTGGAAAAGAGGAGAATGTCACCCAGGATTCTAGGTCCCAAAATTCCCCTATTTGCTGTAGACTGAATGTTTGTGTCCCTCCCCAAATTCATACATTAAAACCTAATCCCCCATGTAATGGTATTTGAAGGTAAGGCCTTTGGGAGCTGATTAGATCAGGTCAGTGGAGCCCTCATGAGAAGGGATGGTGCCCTTATAACACAATTCCTTTGGCCCTTCCACTATGTGAAGTTATAGCTTGTAGCTAGAAGACGCCCAGCTCTGAACCAGGAAACGAGTCTTCACCAAACACTGAATCTGCCAGCATCTTGATCACGGACTTCCCAGCATTCAGAACTGTGAGAAATAAATTTCTGTTGTTGGTAAGCCATCTAGTCTAGGGAGTCCTGTTATAACAGCCTGAATGGACTAATAAGATACCACTGAACCAGAGTGGTCTCTCTTTCTAAATAACAATTTATACATTCCAGCTCCCCACTTTAAAACTTTTCACTGACTCCACATGAAAAACTGGTTAAAAATTACCTATAGGTCCATGCATTACCTTTAACTCTGTGTCTTTATCTCTATCTCTCACTAGCATCGAAATTCCATCTTCTGAACCATCCCATTCTTTTTCTCCATCCATGGCAAGCTGAGCTCCCTGCCATCTGAACCTATCTCAGAATATGCTATACAATATCTTGCTCCAGTTTCTTTAAAATGCTTTTTCTCTACCTGGAAAATTCTTCCTCATTGTTCATGTTTCATCTTTTATCCTTCCTCCAAAGGTCCTTCCTGGACCCTTTAGACTAAATTAGGTTCCTTTGCTATGTTTGCTATATAGAATGAATAATCAGATTGATACTCAAGGAAGATAGTTTTGTACCAAATGCATTAGATAGATTTGAAGGAGGAAATATCATAGAATACTGGAAAGAAACAAATAACAATGGACAAAAGGAAGAGTTATTTATTTCTGCCCTCACTCACTTGATAATGGGCTAGAAATTACACATAATTTTTAATAACATTGAGTATTTCTCCTAAAGGATTGTCCTACCAGCTCAGATAACTCATATGATGATTAAGCTGAGTTTGAACATGACTCTGAATCCCACAGTCTGATAACTTCCAAAGTTATCCCTTTAACTTCCATTAATAACTGAGTTTAAAGCTTAGAATGGCTCTAGAGCTATATTTTGACACCCTTGAATATGAGCTCATGCGACATTTTTTTTTTACTGCTCACCACATCCATATTCATCTCAAAGACCTGGAGGTAAGAAATCAGGGGTTCAGAGCAAGGGGAGTCATGACAAAGGCTGAAATAATTAGATTTCAACTTTATTTTAGAGTAAATAAAAGTGAAGTTGAAAGAACACAGATTAGAAAAAGATTTATGTATTCACTCATTTAATTTAGAAGGATGTAATGGAGAAATGAATGTTAGACAAGGGAAAAAAACATGTTGAGACATAAAATTTAAAAATTGTTTTTGTATTTTTTACTCATTAAAATAGATATAGCTGTCACAGAGAATTAAAGAATGCAACATTTAAAAAGAGACAGCAGTTTTCTCAAGCATTTGTCTTCATGAAGATTACCTAGGAAATTTATTAAGCTGTAAATTTCTGACCTTTGACTTCAGATTTTTGGATCAACAGATATTATGTGTGTCAGGAATCTGCATTAAAAATAAGGGACCACCTCAGATTATGTGTATAGAGGTGATCCTAAGCCACATTTTTATAAACATCAAAGTTGAGAAAATCAATCATTTTGATGGATTGATTGATCAAATGTAATCCTATTAACATTTTAACATACTTTACTACATATTTTTCCAGGTTTTTTTTGCCTGCATATATTTGGATATTTTGTTTTAAATCTTGGTACATAGTAGAACATTCAAACATATGTTGTGAGAAAGATTGAGTTGATCTTTCCATAGACCTGGTGGTTAAGAGCAGATAGTGGCACCTGGGTCTAATCTTGGTCTGACTTTAGTCAAATTATTTAACATCCCATGTCTAATTTTACTCACCTACATAGTGATAAATAAAACATGACATTTTTTCATAATAGTTAATTCATACAATATATATAAAGTACTCAACAGTGAATAGTTAATGCACAGTATACTAATTATGCTTATTGTCTTAGTAAAGAGATCCTGATTTTTTCATATGAGAAAAAAATGCATACTTTAAGTGACAGATTTCAAGCTACTTGATTAAAAAAAAACAAACCAATAAACACTAGTATGTTAGCATTACTCTTTACATGTAAGATGTTATTTGCAGTCAATGTCCAACTTCCAATTGTATGAACAAAATTATATTTTGTTTTTATACTAGTGATACTCACTTTGAAATCATCATCCAGGACCAGAATGTAAAGGTCATGTAATTATTTTCAAAAAATATTGTAATATATAAACTCTCAATCTAATTGATTGAAATATCTCTCTTCACAAAGTGTAAAAAATGCTTAGAGTATTTTTTACACAACAAATGTAAATTGTCTAGTAAATATTAAAATTCTATTAAATGTTAGTGCACTTAATGTGATTAAAAAGAGAATTTATTGACAAAATATTATCACCCCAGAAGTTATCTGTAAATGCTACATTAGGGTTGCTGATGGAATCTGAGCACAAACAAATGATATTCAGAGCAAATATAAGTAGAATCATGTAGAACTGCCAGTCTTTGGGAATCAATTTCAATGTAAATATATTGGCTTATCAATTACAACCATAAGTATAAGAAGTAGAGTCAATACAAGATGTCTTTCCTATGAGAACGATGATGATACATTCCCAAATGCACTTAAAAGATGGAGATTTCTTTTAAGTAATTGAAAAAGAAATGAAGAGCTATACTAAATGCATGGTTTCACAGCAGTTTGAAAATACAAACTTCATGAGGGAAAAGGAAGAAAATTGCTTTTATATCAGAGAGGCCTTGGGGAAATCAGTGGGTCGTGTTTTTGTGTGCGTGTGTGTAAAATGCAGAGCAGCCGAGTGCTGGCTTGGGAGAATGTGTGTTCAGGCAGACATTGTAGCCATTTTTGTAAAGGGCTAAGGCTCACCTAACAGAAAAAATAAATCACAAAGTGTGCTCTTGAATAAATTTCTATTTTCTAGGTTAATTCTCTCTTTAGTTGCGGTCTATTTCTTAATCTGAGGTGTTACTGTGAAAATAAACCTGACCTCTCTAGTGGGAAATACAAATGGCTTTCAATTACTGAACTGTCTGTAATAGAGACAAAACCTTCTTCTTAAACAATTATCTTTGGGAAAGTAGAAACCATTCATGATATTTCTAAATTGTTCCTCTCTGCTATGGATTGTCTTATGACCATAAAAACACAATGTGACTTTCAAATCAACATCAATTATGAAAAGTAGTTTTCTGTAGGTACAAAAATTTAATATAGAGTCAGTAAGTTATGTTGTAAGGAGAAGAAAATAAAGTAACTATGAAAGTAATGGAAGAGTATACGTTTTAATATATATGCACAAGTGATTGTGTTATCCACCAGGTTCTTGGACAATTTAATCAATAAATATTAATGAGAGACCAGACAAGACTATATTGGGACTCACGCTGCATCACAGGACAGTGAAAACAAGTAACAGCTTCCCTTGCTCAATCCCTGAGGGGAGGCCAGCTGGTTGCTTAATATGAACCCAGATCCTGAAAAGCCTGAGTTGCCTCTTGGTTGGAGGTGGTAATGTACTAATTGCTGTCTTTCTATCTATGGCAGGGGTTCCTGCCCCTGGGGTCAAAACAAATCCTAAACATGAACCCATTGCTGTGAGATCTGAGTCCTGGTTGGGGAGACTTTATATCCCCTTTCTTCCAGAAAATTTAGGATCTTAACAGTAGTTTGATTTGAATCTTGCTTTGTCTCACTACTTATCAATAAATCATCAACATATTGTAGCAGAGTTCCCTTTTCAAGACTCAGCTCCCTTGCTAAGGCATTTCCAAAAAGAGGGGGGCTGTCCCCAAAACCCTATGGAAACACTGTCCAAATATACTGTGTAGCCTCCAGGGTGTCAGGGTCCCTCCATGGCACTTGGGCAAGGAGGGTGTATGGGTTTGACACCAGTGGGTGAAAAGGGATGCCTGCCTCATTTACTGCTCCTAAGTCTTGCATAAACCAATATTTCCTGTTAGGCTTTGAATGGGGAGAATTGGGGTATTACAAGGGGATTGGCAGGGCCTAATGAGTCTGTGTTTTAGAAATTTCGTAAGCAGTGGATCCCAAATTTGGATCCCCCTCGGGGCTTCAGGTATTAAAAGATATTGTCTCTTCCCCGAGTATTTTTCCCCAGGCCTTAATCTTATTTCTATTGGGGGTACACATTTTGTCCTTCCTGGCACTGAGGTATCCCAAACTATAGGATCCACCTGTTCTCTGTTTTCTTGGGTGATGTCCTGGGGAATATTTTGATGACCAGCAGTCGGGTCATCTGGGGCTACTAATAGATACATTCTCTGTTTCAAAGCTCTACCTTCTTGGACTTTACCCTGTCCTAAGAATATACTAGGTCCTAATGTATTTAGCAAATCTCTTCTGAGGAGAGGGACAGGGTATTCTGGCATATATGACAAGGAGTGAGTAATAATAATGGACCTAATTCCTGTGGAGAAAAGGGAACCCTCCTACACTGTTGGAGGGAATGTAAATTGGTGCAGCCACTATGGAAAACAGTATGGGAGTTCCTTAAAAAAACTAAAAATAGAGTTATCGTATGATCCAGCGACCTTACTCCTGGGCATAAATCTGGGGAAAACTCTAATTCGCAAAGATACATGCACCTCAATGTTCACAGAAGCACTATTTACAATAGCCAAGACACAGAAGCTACCTAAGTATCCATCAACAGATGAATGGATAAAGAAGATGTGATATATATACACAATGGAATATTACTCAGTCATAAAAAAGAATGAAATAATGCCATTTGCAGCAACAGAGATGGACCCAAAGATTATCATACTAGGCGAAGTAAGTCAGACAAAGACAAATACCATATGATATTACTTATATGATACAAATGAACTTGTTCACAAAACAGAAACAGACTCCCAGACATATAAAACAAATTTATGGTTACCAAAGGGGAAACGGGGTGGGAGAGGGATAAATTAGGAGTTTGGGATTAGCAGATATACACTACTATATAAAAAATAAACAACAAGGTCCTACTGTATAGCACAGGGAACTATATTCAATATTCTATAATAAACCATAAAGGAAAAGAATATGAGGAAGATATACACACATATATATATATATCTGAGTCACTTTGCTGTACACCAGAAACTAAAACAACATTGTGAATCAACTATACTTCAATAAAAATAATAATATCAATAATAATAATAATAATGGAGCCAACCCTGCAGGTATGAGAAGGTTTAAATCACCTTACCTTTGGCTGTCTGTCAACTCCCTTCATGGTAGTCATGGTTGGTGAGGGGCCCAGCCAGCCAAGTCAGGTGGTTCCAGTGTGCACAAGAAATTCAGTTCTCCTACCTGCTATGTCGAGGGTGACCCGAGGCTCTGCCAGAGTGATGAGGATGGGTTGAGTAGGGTCTGAAGCCAGGCAGACACCGGGGCTCCATCGGTCTGTGAGTCCAAATCTCTTATCCTGGAGATTCAAGAGGAACTGGGGCCAGTCGGGATTGTCCTTTGGTTATTCCACAGGAGGGCACTCTGGACATCCCCCCTCTTCCAGTGACCCTCCTTCTGCAAAAGGCACACTGGTTTTGGCCCAGGCGGCTTCTAGGCTGTGTGCTTGGTCTTCTCAGCTCTCTAGGGTCGCCTGAAGGTGACCACTGAATCAGAGCAGTCAAAAGCTGCATTTTTTTTCTTTATCAGAACAAAGAATATCCTATCCTATTCTATCCTTATTGGCCTCATCTGTTAAGGCTTGGTTATTGGTAGACCTTGAAGGCCTCCTCTACCAAGGTTGACAATGGGGTTTGGGGCCCCACCTCAAGCTTTTGTAATTTCCTCCTGATATCAGGAGTGAACTGGGTGATAAAATGCATGGCCATAGCGACCTCCCTTCTGAAGACTCAGGGTCTGTACTTGTGTCCTTCCTGAATGCCACTGTCACCAGGCTCAGGAAGACTGTAGGGTTTTCATCTTCCTCCTGTGTAACTTCTTGGACTTTAGCATAATTTACAGGTTTCACCATACACCTTTTCATTCCTTCTGATAGACAAGTGATGTGTCATCATAGCCTGGCCTACGTGATCGTCAGAGTCCCAGTGTGGGATTGCACCACCACCGGCTTGATAAATTTGGTGGTGTAGATTTGTGGCCAATAGGCAATCTGTGTGTCCCCTGGCCTTTCTCAGTATAAGCTCTATTTCATCCAGGGTGCAACAGTGGGCCAGAATAACTATGATGTCCTGCCAGGTCAGGGAGAATGTTAACCCCAGCCTGATGAATTCATCCCGATGCTTATCAGGGCTCTCTGAGAACCTGCCAAACCCCTCCTTACAGATTCCTAGGTCCCCCATCGTGCACTCTAGTAACCCCTCCTTTCCCTTCAGCTGCTTCCCGGAGGGGGTAAAGGCCTTGTGGGGCAAAAGTGAGGGCTAACTTGAACCTGATAGGAACCCTCACTGGAGAAAGCACTGGGGGCTTCGATTTGGGGGTTTCTGATTTGACAGGGAAAGGTGTGGGTCTGGGGGCTGAAGAAAATGGTGAAGGGGAAGAAACGAGGGCCGGAGAATGGGCTCGGTGTACGGATGGCGAGTCGGAGGTTGAATAGGGGTCTGTGAGAAGGTCTGGCTCCGAATCTTTTAGGGACAACACAGGAATAGAGGTTACACATACCTGACAGGAATCCCTCACACCAAAGTCTTGATAAAGTTTTATAAAATCCTGCATATACAGGACCTGTCCTCATTTGGGGGACTGCTTACAAAATAGGTCCAGTTGTAAAATGATGTTAAAGTTAAGGGATCCATTCGGTGGCCACATCTCCTGGTCACCCGAGGCATACTGGGGCCAGGCTGGGTTGCAAAAGAAAATCAGCTTATTCCTTTTTAAATCGTCTAATTTAAAGTGTCTCCAGTTGTTAAGAATACAACCCAGAGGAGAGTCTTTGGGGATTCCCTGGGTGTTTCCGTTTACAAATGAATCTGGAAGCTAACAGCTAGAGGTTCTGGGGGTGGATGGAGTTGAGGCCTAGGGTAATGACAAAAGGGATCACAGAATTCCCTCCCCAGAGTTAGTGACAGAGTCTCCAGGATGAAAGGGCAGGGAGTGTAGGGGTGAGGACCAAGGGAGAGGTAAAGGGAGGGGGGACAGAAAAGACAGAGTAAGAGACAAAGAAATAGATTGCTGTTTCAACCCGCCCCCTGTGAGTGTCTTTTCAGGCATCAGTCTGCACGTTTCCAGAAAGAGCCAGTGAAGGAGGAACACCATGTCCATGCCCATCATGGTGATCAAGCCCAGAAATCAGCCATCTCTATGTCTTCTGTGGGACCCTAACCCACAGATTATTATAGAAATCTGCCTCTTCAGCCCACTCCCAAGGAGACTTCTCTTGGTGGCAGGAAAATAAAGATGAGAATATTTTAAGGATCAGACTTCCAGCCACTATAGGATACGAGGGATGAACCTCTATCACTCTCAGAAATCTCCCATCAGGGAGAGCCCGCTGGACCAAGATCTGCAGAGTATGAGGCCAGCTTCTCCCAGGCCTGTTTGTCACTCATCAAGGTGAGCAGGTGCCGGCCAGAGGGAGCATGGTATCCCAAGCTGAGAGGAATGATGTTGTAGCTGCCTGACTTCCACCCTCTTGGAAGGATAGGAGAGAAGTAGGAGAGGACAGAGAGAGGAGAAGTAGAGCGATATCAGGAGAGGGAAAGGGACAAAGGGGAAAGGGAAAGTGGTGAGGGAAAAAGGACAAAGGGAGGGGAAGCATTGCCTGAATGAGGGTATTGATGCCTGAATGAGGGTATTGATGCCCTCAGGGTCCAGAAAGGCAGACTTACCAAATGTGGTGATGCTGAAACAAGAGGTTTGGGAGGCTGCTGTTCACACATTGGGAAGCTGCATTCAGTGGTCCTAGGGGTGCAACTGTTACTGACATTGTGAGTGAAGCTCTTGTCGATATTTTTGGCTTCATCGGTCCCTAGTTTGATGTGTTGGTGCAGCAGATCCTTCAGAGACCCAGTCAGGTTTTCAATAGTCTCCACAGTTTCTGTAGTGTACTCATCTTGTTCCTCACTGGGAGAAAGTTAATAAAGACCTCCAAAAAAATTCCATTTTCCTGTGCCCGCAGGCCTTTTCCAGCCATGTGGCAATTTTGTGCCTCCAGTCAAGAGACAGAGACTATTTCTCCACCTTTTTAAATCTAGGCTGGTCTTGCGAACAACCTTGATCAATAGACTGTGGTAAAGGTGTTGTTGCAGATTTTACTCTTGCTTTCTTGAAATCCTGACATCACCATGCTGTGAGGAAGTTCAGGTTAGCCTACTGCAAAATGAGAAGTGTTGTGGAAGAGAATTAAGATACCCAGTCAACAGCATTTACCCATTTTCAGGCAGGTGAGTGAGAACATCTTGGACCCTTCCACCCCAATAGAGCTGTCAGAGGAGTGCAGGTGCATGAGTAATTCCGGGTCAATCCAGCAGAACTGTCCAGAGTGATAAGCTACAGTATTGTGAAAAATAACAACATATTGTTGTTTGCTATTATATTTTTTGAATGCAGCAATGGCTAACTGAACAATTCCATAACAGTCTTTCTGGCTCTGTGCTCTGCCACTGTCCACAATCCACACTCCAGCCAGTGTCATCATGACACATGGAGGAACTTCTGGATCCCTTCCATGCTTCATGGAATGGAAGGGACATAAGAACACTAACTCATGTAATCCACTTGTCTGCGTAATGAAAGATGGTGGGGGGACAGACTTGTACTTGTTAATTTATTCCTGGACCCTTGTGATTTAGATGGTCTTTTTTTGCGGGGGGATGGGGCGTGCTGCGTGGTTTGTGGGATCTTAGTTCCCTGACCAGGGATCGAAACCAGGCCCTTGGCAGTGAAAGCGCGGAGTCCTAACCACCAGACCACCAGGGAATTCCCTAGATAGTCTTTTAGAGGGTCCTTTGATGTCTATTGGGTAAATGTTCAGTCTTTCATATCTCTTCTCCATCACCTCCTCTTCCCCAGGATGTCAATGAAAAGAAGGTATGATGCTGCCGGGGCAGGGATTTATACCTGCCTTCTGCCCTCTGTATTCTCTCAGATCTTTGTATCTTAAGATGGTATTCACTGTAGAGCCTGGAGCTGGCAGATTTGTGGTTGTTCTCTTGGTTTGGTAAGGCCCACTAGTCCTTTCTTGATCACTTGGTACCACCTTATCTGTTGTAGGTAATGTAGACATTTCTGATTGATGTTGATCCTGAGTCTGGTTTGAGAAACACTTTGTCTCTACCAGAGGTAAATCTTATTCTATGAGCTATTTTCTTACGATATCATGAAGCTTCTGCGAAATTCTGAATCTCTTCTTTACCTTATGGGAACCACAGGAGATGTAGGATTGGTAAATTTTAGGCTCTATCTCTCTCTCTCAAACCATGGTATGTTATCATTTTGCCAGAATGTGACTGCTGCATATTGATTCTGAGCAACTCTGTACTCAACTCTCCCCAAATATTCAATGTGGGGAACAGATATTAAATACCCCTTGTTTCTCTGTTTCTAACACCAACTCCATATCTGGAAGTTTACCCCAGATGAGACAGTGCAGGTACAGGTATCTAGCCACTCACTTTTCTTCTTGCTTTGCTTTTTATTCTCTCTCACACAGACCCAGGATTTTTCTTTTATTTACCCTTTCTGTCAGTCAGTGACTTTGCCTACATTTCATAGCCCTTTCTTGCATGTTATTTGTGCCTCTCATTTTCTAGGTCCATGACATTGGAATGGATGCCAGGGAACTTGATCTATATGTAAGGAAAGTGGACATATTTTCAAAATTTCACCATTATATCCATATTTAACTTTTTTCAAATTTTGAGAATAAAATTCTCCACATTAATAAAACTCTAAACGGGAGTGTATTCCCTGTAGCCAAGCGCCATGGGAATGCTGTAAAAACTAAAAAGGCAATTTGTTTGTTTATCATGAGAAATATAGTTGTTACCTTCACTGGACTACATAGATCAGATAGGGAATGAATCTAAAATGTTAAAAAAGCAAAACACAAAAACACTTGCTACTGCATCTTCAAATGCAAATTTCAGACTCCTTAATACTTTTTTTGTCCTCCGCTGCCTGTAATATATGAACTCTCATTCCCTCTGATCAACTTGTTTTCACTAATTTTATTCTTAACTCCACCTAAAGGTCACCTTCTTCAGGAAACCTGCCTTGACTTTCTTCACTCTCTATTCCCAGCTCCCATGGTTTGATGCCCCCATAGCATCCTGTGTGTGACTACCATCACATTTATCACACCAAACAATAATTATTTTACCTTCCTCTCCCTCTCTCCCTCTCTCATGCTCTCTCTCAACATGGCTGTGAGATGTCTGAGCGCATGATCCATCTTAGTATCCCCACTGTCATCACATTTCTTGACACATGGTAGATGCTAAATAAAAGTTGAATAAGAGAATGAGTGTGTACAGCTCTACAAGAAAAGTCAAAAGATAATCCAGAAGGCTGCCTCATAAATGCAATATTAGAGCACAGGAAGAAAGCTGTAGACTCCAAAAGATTAATATTCATGTTGTGATTGTTGTATACATTCATCTTCATAATAAAGTGAGGAGTTTTTGGTGCTTAAAATGCTATGGAAATGTCCCGATCCAAGACATCACCACACTTGGGTCATGCTTGCACAAGCAGAATCTGTGACAATTATTTTTCTAGGCTTCTATTACTCACGGACTCTTCTCTGATTGAAATAGTGTTTCTTTAGATATGCTATTACTTTCTAATGACTTTTATTCTGGCTATAAGATGTACCTGCCTGTCTCTGAATTGATCCATTCTATTAATTCTGTACTTTAACTCCCTGACGGTAATCTTCTTGCCCTCGTTTTTGAGTTCTTTTATTTATCATCTAAACCAGGACACTTTTGAGAGTAAGTGGATGTGCTATTAATAATTATGACAGAACAATAGACATGAACCTATTTATGGTTTATGGACCGCTTGGCAAACTGAGAAGTCACCTTACTGATTTCCAGCTCATGGAGGACATTCACAGTGGTACCAATTGAATCCCTGCCCAACATCCTAGCCTGAGAGCAGTGTTACATATTTATTTTCTTACCGTAAAAGACACAGGGGGCTCAAGAGTTGATGGTGACACATAAAAACAAAATTTAGTTAAGCAATTTTAGAAGGCAGAAAACAATAGACAAATAAAATGAAATAAGCAACCATAATATTAAGTACTTAGATTCTGTATGTCTCTGAGACAATTGGCATCATATCATAAATAAATACACAAAATATGAACTCTTTTTGAACTTATCTGGATGTCTTCCATGAAGTTATAAATTCTATTGATAATAGGGAGAGTGCCGATCTATTTCTACTTGATTTTCCAAGATCAATGATGCTGTCTAGTTTGTTTGCCCTATGTCTTTCTGACTTGAGTCAATTCAAAATGTATGCTGTCATAACAGATTTTTTTCTCTTTCTTCTTCATGAAGTTCAAACTAATCAGTGTCTAAATATCCCCTAATTCACTTCTGCCTGCACCATTACTCTTTTACTTTCCTACACTTTGGGAATGAAAAACAAATATACCCCCCTACAAACATGCACACAGGCACATACACACAAATACATATATACACTCTCTTTCTAAAACTCTTATTCTATATAACTAGACACATCTTTCTTCACTGTATTATATTAAAATAAAGAAAATCACCTTCTCCAAGTAATTAAACTTTGAGAGTGAAAATACTAAATCAAACTAGAGAAAAATTATGTGAAATATATTCAATTCATTGAAATCTAAGAATTAAGACAAAAAAACCAGATCAAAGGGAAAGAAAAATGATCCAAATAAATATGGTAAATTGTTGGAAAAGCAGGCATTATGTCTGTATTTTTTAGCTAGTGGACAAACATTCAGTATAACAGCGATGCTTAATTCTACATACTTGATTTTCCATTAAGGATATGAAAGAAGAAAGGAAGAAAAGAAGAAAGAAGGGAGGAGACTGTGGGGGAGAAAGAAGAGAGAAAGTGTAGATAGGGAGGAGGAGGTGGAGAGGGGAGGAGAAGAGAGGAGAGACCCAGGTCTTGTCCAGCCACCTGTGACCTATGAGAGGAAATTTGCCTCATCTCCTAAGCCTAGGAGCTGTCTGAGGTCCATCATACCTGCTGGGGGGGGATCCCAAGAAGCTCCAGTACCCAAGCTGCCCCTACAGGGCTAAGGAAACTCTGACTTTTCCCACCACTTCTGGACTTACATGAAGTGCCTCATTCTGCATCTGAAGTCTCCAGCAGCTGACTGTAGGGTCCAGGTAACACCTCTTGGAAGCACGGGAGAGTAAAGGCTCCATGGCGAAAGCTTTGGGCAACAAGAAGCAGATGATGAGAAAGACAGAGTAAGCGCCTTTCCCTTCTCCCTGCCCCCAGGTGTTCAAGGTGCAGTGATTCCACGCATCCCACATGACTGAGCAGTCAGCAATGTTTCCAAGAGGCCCAGGGCCCACCCAGTAGCTCATCACTTTGCATTTGCTTTTCCTCCCACAAATTTCCTCTCATTATTGTCTTTCTTGCCTAGGAGTCCACCTCCCAGTGAAACCTTAGCATATAGGCTTTGCCTCAGGCTCTGTTTTCTACCCGAATTAGAAAACAGAATCTGTATTCTTTCATACTGCTGGAAATGGAAGTTTCACTCATATAGATTTTTATAAATTTCAGTGAGTTTCTGGTATTCAATCATATTATTGTTTGGTCATTTTTATTCTAAATTTTTATGAAGTCCATCTCTTCCTTTAATACCAGCCATCATCCTGTCTGTCTTGGAATATAGTATTAAGTTTCTCCTTACCAACTTCTAGTCTAGTTGTTGGATTCATCCTCTATGCAACTGTCAGAGCGATCTTTCTAACCCTAAATCTGAATATGTTTTTCTTTTACTTTAAAAACCTTAAATAGCTCCCTTTGGATGACAAGAAAAAATCTTAGCTTCAAGGTAAGCACACTGTGCTCTGGGATCTATTGCTAATTCTCTGTAACTTTGTATCCTTGCTCGTGTTGACCCCTCTGTCTAGGACACCTCACTGGCCCTCGCTTTACTCTGGTTAAATCCTATTCTTCCTTTAAGGCAATAGTTTTTTGTTTCTTGTTTTTTTTTTAACTGGGGTATAGTTGCTTTACAATGTTGTGTTAGTTTCTACTGTACAGCGAAGTGGAGTTCCCTGTGCTATACAGCAGGTTCTTATTAGTTATCTATTTTATACATTTTAGTGTATATATGTCAATAGTTCTTGACATGCTGGGAGTCAGAGACCTTTTGCTATTCAGGTAAAAGCTATAGGATCACTCTTTCAAGAAAAATGTATACACATATTTTGCACCACATTTAAAAAGAGTGTGGACTTTCATCTTTTCCCCCAAATGTACTCTTGTACAGAAGGTCATCTCCTCTATTTACCCCTAGATTGAGGTGTCACCTTCCTGAGAGGTCTTCCTGATCTCTTGATGTTACTGCCTCTGACACTAAGATCAGCCAGATTTTGCTTACCTGGCTTCTGATTCCCCAGTGTCTGTCATGTAAGAAGCAAATAATATTTATTTGTTCAATGAATAAAATAAATGAACTTATTTGGTCCTCCACTGGGTCTCTGAGACCTACAGGACACAGTTGATACAATTCATACTATATACACAGTAAAAATTATTTTCCAAATGGAAGGAGGATCTTAGAATGGCTAAGTGACTTGATTCCATGACGGAACTAGAACTCAAACCACTTTCTCCTGATTAAAAGTTCGAGTACGCATTCCTACATTTTGAAAACAGCTATAACTTCTTTTTTTGACTATTTTTGCCTTGACACTTTCAGGTTACTAAGAGACCCTATTTTATCCTGAACATATATCAAGACTATTCTGTAATCTGACCTTCAGAAAATCTTTATCGAAAAGTTATTTCTAATATGAAAGTTACATAAGTGAGAGTCTAACCCAGATGCAGCTTGGCTTAATAAATCGTGGGACTATCTATTCGGGCAAACATTTCAAGTGACTCTATAGAACTACACTTTTCCATGTGGGAGTGAAGACCACAGCTTTGTTTTTGTTTTTGTAATTGACATCACAGTTTATATTAGGCTTGAGAATCTGTTATCTAGGCTGACTGGCTTTGAATATGTTTTCCCCAAACTAATATACTGCTAATGAGATTCTCCCTGAAAACATTTCAGGGTCTTTCATTGAGGGTTTTGATGAAGAAATTAATTATTATTTTATTTGAAATATGAAAATCATTTTTGCTTTATGTCATATAATTAAGCTTTAAAAATTTTTTTCTTTACTTTTATTATAGGTTTTTACAACTCTGTTAAAAGCAAAGACTTTATGATATGAACAATTAACTTTGTTTTTCCCAATAACAGATCATCAAAAGTTTAATGTTTTCAGCTTATTTCTCATAGAGTTGCCTGAAAATATATTCATAATAATCACAAGCCACTGCATCATTGTTCAATGACAAAATATATTATCCCCAAATGATTGCTTTGGGGTGGGTCAAGCAAGCATTTATTTTTTTGTCAGGATTTAATAATTTCACAGAACTAAAAATCTGCTGTCATTCTGTATACAAGCAAAGGCAGAATCATTAGGATTGACAACATAGACCAAAGCAGAAACAGATTAAAATGTATTTATCACACTAATACCATTATATCAAAAATATAAAAAATAAACCAAGAGAGAGAGACTGATTTTTCCTTATTCCTACCACTAATAAACTAAAATCCCTGGACATTATATAAAAAATAAACATAAGAGGAGAAGGCAGACTGGCTTGGGACCTTGGGATCCCTGGAGCTGAAGATCTAGCAACCTAGCATCTTTGATAGGCACTGACCAAAGTAAGTCTAAACAGAAGCCTGCTCTCTCTAGCCAAAGGACCAGGAAAGGTTCAGCTTAACAAAACAAAACTTTGAGACAATTATCTCTGTACTCCAGGAAGACACCACAGGAAAAACTGCGGCTACACAGTGCCAGCAAAGGCTGAGTGGAGAGTTAGATTTCCCCTTTTGCAAGGCTGCCATGAGGTCTCCCAACACAAATGTCAGGGAGTGTCAGAGAGGCCAAAGAGGGAGCTGGACCTTTCATCCCTGCCAGCTGATAATGAAGCCACCATCTCCTCATGTCAGTGGAGACTCTATGGGAAGCCTGGGTTTCCACTTCCACCTGGCAGTTACAAGATGTCACCTCTCCTTCTCCATTGGGGTGGTGTCAGAGGAGTAGCGAAGAGTCAGGGCTTTTATCATTGCCCACTTGTAATGAGGACCCCTTCCCCACACCACAGTGTCCATGGAGACCATGTGAAGAGCTGGAACCCTCTTCCCATTCTAGGAGTTACGAGGAGGGTCACCCCGCCCCCCACTGCAGGGTGTCAGAAGATGTTAATTGGAGAACCTGCGCTTATACCTCTACTTAACATTTCAGTCAAGTATGAACACTCCTCATAGTTGGGTAGCTCACCCTTCACTCATTCACATAACACATTTACTGAGTGGCTCCCATGTGCAAATATGTTCTCACATGGGAAATACAGTGGAGAACAAATGGTCTCTGTCTCCTTGAAGACTTTTGAGAAAGTCTCCTTCTCCTCCTGGCATGGTGTCAGAGAAAGCCAGTTAAAACAAAGGTTTAAATAAGACACAGACTCTTATAATATGAAATTGTCCAAGTTTTAAATGAAAATCATCTCTTATATCAAGAATCAGGGATGGGACTTCCCTGGTGGTCCAGTGGTAAAGAATCTGCCTTCAAATGCAGAGGACGAGGGTTCGATCCCTGGTCGGGGAATTAAGATCCCATATGCCACGGGGCAACTAAGTCCGCGCGCCACAACTACTGAGCCCAGGGCCTCAACGAGAGAGCCTGAGTGCCACAAAAAACTACAGAGCCCCCAAGCTCTGGAGCCTGCGTGCCACAACTAGAGAGAGCAAACCTGCACACCACAAGAAGAGAGAAGCCTGCACTGCAATGAAAGATCCTGCATGCTTCAATGAAGATCCCACATGTCACAACTAACACCTGCCGCAGCCAAAAAGATAAAGAAAATTAATTAATTAATTAATTAATTAAAAAAAAAGAATCAGGGACACTGGATGAAAAAAAGACAGTCAGTAGATGCCAACACTGAGATGAGTAATGTTAGAATTATCTGAAAAGATAAATAAATAAAGCAGCCATGATAACAATGTTTTAACAGCAATTAATAACATGCTTGACACAAATGAAAAATAGAAAGCCCGAGCAAAGAAACAGGAAATCTTAGCAAAGAAACAACATATAGAGGAGAACCAAATTTTACAACTAAAAACAAACAAACAAAAAATCCCGAACTACCAACTGAATGAAAGCTCAGTGAACGGGCTCAACAGTGGAATGGAGAGTACAGAGGAAAGAATTGGTAAACTAGAAGACAAAATAATAGAAATTGCATAGTCTGAATAACAGAATGAATTATGTTTTAATGTTTAGCCCTAACATTAGTCCTTTAAGTGGCAGAAAAGCAATAACAAAAAAATCAAGTATTCTTTCCAAAATTAGTTTTATCACTGTGTTTAAAAGATACAACTAAATATATTGAATTTTAAATACTCAGCTAGTTATGCTGGCATTAATTTTTTACTGTCTTAGTTTATTTCTAACACTTTCCTAAACAAAGCAAAAATTGAGAATAAAGAATAATATCTAGATTCTGAGAAAGTTTCACTGTACAGTTTCACTGTAATCCCAGAGAAATTCTTTTTCTGCCCTTTAATACAAACTAGAAACATTTCAATTATACTTCTCTTAAATCCTTAAAATGATAAAGTGGACTCAGGGAGCTCTTGGGTTACCTTTTTTGCCCCCAAACCACAGGGTATGTATATTTTAAAATAACATGTTGACATTTCTGTAAAATTGTGTATAAACTCTGGTGCCATAATCCTAAATTTACAGACATAAAACTAAATGTTAAACTTCCTTGAACCATGACTGTATCATTTTGTATTAGCTATTAAACCATTCTCAACACACCATAATCACAACAAATTCTAATTCTTTAGCTTTTATTAGAGTCTCTAAGGCAATTTTCTCTGTCAGTTTTCAAATCGTTTCATAGCATGGCCTTGAGAATAAAATCAGAAAGTGACTGGTAAATTGAGAATGCCTGTCTGTAATGTGACAATCTGTACATCTCAGTTCTTCATCCAGAGATAAATAGACTCAAAAATACACAGGACAATGTGGAATGATAACACATAAAAGCACCTTATGAGAAGAGGTAGATTCTTTTTAATTACAGAAAAGCCTTTTAATTGCCATCTTCCCCCTCAGTGTCTCAGTTTGTTCCTCAAAAATCTTCAAGAAGGCAGAGACTCTGTCCTCCACTGTATCTCCCATGTGATCTGGCACACGTCAGCCACTCAGTAAACGTGTTATGTGAATGAGTGACAAGTAAGCTACCTTAATTTTAAGAGTGTTCCAATAATGAAATTAAAAGGAATAAAACATTTAAAAGCACGGTGTAAACTATGCAGTACTAGTCTACTAGCTGACCTACTTACTTCTTGTTCCTGCTTCTAGATCTAAACCATACTTTCTTGCTCCTCTCCCCAAAAACGTAGCTTTTGGTTTGTTTGTTTTTAAGACTATTTTTTGAGCAGTTTTAGATTTACAACACAATTGAAAGGCAAGTACAAAGATTTCTCATATAGCCCCTGCCCCCTCACATGAATAGACTCTCCCATTATTAATATCACTCACCAAAAGGTACATTTTTACCAAGGATGAACCTACATTGACACATCATAATCACCCAAAGCCCATAGTTTACCTTAGGGTTCACTCTTAGTGTGTATACTCTATGGGTGTGCGTAAAAGTATAATGACATATCCATCATAATCATTACAATATCTTGCAGTGTTTTCACTGCCCTAAAAGTCCTCTGTGCTCTGTCTATTCACCTCTTCCCATCTCCACCCCCCAGCAACCACTGATCTTTTTACTGTCTCCACAATTTTGCCTTTCCCAGAATGTCATGTGGCTGGAATCATACAGTAGGTAGTCTTTTCAGATTGGCTACTTTCACTTAGAAATAAGAATGTAAGGTTTGTTGTTCAGCACTGAGATTCTAATCTCCTTGTCCAGACCTGCCACCTGCTAACTCTCTTTTTTCAGTCTTCTACATCCATGGGATTATCATATTCATTCCACAGAGATTTTAGTTCCTGACTGTGATGGTTACTTTTATGTGTCAACTTGGCTAGACTCTGGTGCCCAGTGTTTGGCCAAATATTAGCTAATGTGAAGTTTGTTTTTAGATGTGATTAACATTAAATAATAAGTAGACCTTAAGTAAAGCATATCACCCTCTATGATGTGCATGGGCCTCATCGCATCAGTTTGCGAAGAGAAAAGACTGACATTTCCCAAAGAAGAGGGAATTCTGCCTGAAGACTAAAATACAAACCCTGCCTGAGTTTCCAGCCTGCTGGTCAGCCCTGCTGATTTAGACTTGCCAGCCCTCACAGTCTTGCAAGCCAACTCCTTAAAATCTCTCTCTCCCATATTCATTCTCTCTCTCTCTCCCCTTTAGTATACTAACTTCTACACTTATGGAGCAAATAGTAATATTGAGACAGAGCAAACATTAACAATTGATTCCTACTGAGAATATACATGTCATTGAGTTACAATGGGGACTGTGTCCTCTGAAACATGATTCATTGTCTGGGTTCAGAACAGAAGCTAAGGCAGAGCAGAATAATGTAAAGTGGAATATTTAAGTAGTGGGACAGGAAAACATCGAAATGGCCTGCGAGTATTATCATATAAACATTTATTAACTTAGTTGAAGATATTGCCTGCTTCTTAAGAACCTTGCTGATAATTTTCTTTGAAAGCCAAGTGGAACGATAAGCATAGGCAGAGGAAATCCATGAAGGTAGAAAATCCTTGGATTCTGGATTAAGGTATTTTCCTCACATTTTATGGATTCTATATGCTATATATAAGCTCCCTTTTAAAAGTACACTTTACATTCCTTCTGGTAGTAAAGATAGTCTTCAAGCTGAAAATCAATGTATACTATGAGCTGAGGGTGTATTTCCTTCATTTGCTTTAATGAAACATTTATTTTTCTGCATATCTCGATGTACGGAACACAATAATCCATATTTAATAAAAGCACAGAACAAAAGTAGATCAATTATAAATCTATCAAACTTGGGTTATTAACAGTACTCTAGCAGACATGTTTGTGGGTAAAAAAAAATTATATTATACATTTCTACCTGGTACAATGTACAATTCGTATAGGTTTATTGCCCAGAAAACAAACTCCTTTTCCAAAGAGTAGGTAAAACTTTACTGATTTCCGGATGGCAGTTTTGTATCATATTTTCTCATTTTAAAAGATAAATAGATGCTTCTTGTGGTAGGCTAAATAGTTGTTCCCCAAAATTGTCCACGTTCTAAAATCAGAATACATTACCTTATGTCGTAAAAGGGGACACACATATGTGATTAGGTTAAGGGTTTTGATATGAGGAGATTTTCCTGGATTTTTGGGTGTGTCCAATGTAGTCAGAAAGATCCTTATAAAAGGAAGGCGACAGGTCACAGAAAGGAGAAGGTGATATGACCAAAGAAGCAGATATTGGAGTGATGTGACCATAAGCCAACAGCTTTAAGAAACTGGACAAGAAACAGATTCTCCCCTGAAGCATCTAGAACAATGCCAACTTCTTGTATTCTGCCCTGTAATACCCCTTTTGAATATTAGGCCTCCAGAACTGATAAAAGAAAAACACTTTTATTGTTTTAATTCACTAGATTTGCAGTAATTCATTATAGCAGCAATAGAAAATTAACACACTTCTTTTCTGAAAAAAGTGATCAACATTTATATATATAAATGTTTTAAGTAATTTAAGGTGAAAATCTATAAGTGCAGTTATTTTCTAAATATATACTGAACTATATATTATATATTATATATATAGGCTGAAATATATATGATGAAAATATTTGTAATCTCTTTTGGCACATTATGAGTAGGAAAAACTTAAAATGTTATTAAGGTCTACTTCCTTATGATAGAAGTATTCTGTAAAACAAAAGATTATTTTTGAGATGGAGCATAGTTTTATTTAAAATCCACTGTACACAATTTATTTTTAATGGACTTCATAAGCATATTCATTGAAATATACAACTATTTTGATTTATCATCTCATAGATTAGAATTATCTAGATATAATCAATCTTAGTAAATTAAGTCAATAGTTTGTTTAAAAACATTTCTATTTTGTCTCGATCTTTTTCATTTTTTTAAACTGTGAGCATGTCTGAATTGGGGGAGAGGTGAAACAGAATGACTGTAATAAGAAATAATGATATAAAGATAGTGAAGTTTCTAGATATAAAATATGGCAATTATCATATATTAGCAAGCATATTAAAACTTGAAAGAAACTAATTTACACTGAATAAAATCAATATTTACTGTTATATATGGGAAAAATCTTACTGATATTGAATTTTAACATCACTGAAATTATATAGCAGTTCTTTCTCCTAAGGTTGATTATTCATTTTATCATTTGAATAATAGCTTCCAGTTAATATGTATTTTTAAAAGAATAAATTATGAGCCTTTGTCTATTGGTAATTGCCATAATGAACAGCTATAAATTTAATAATACAAACAGTTGAAAACATTTTATTATTTCAAGTGTAGTAACATAGATCCTACTGAGAAAGCCAAAAAACTGCCTTTACGAATTATGCTTTTGGAGAAACAAAGAGGAAAATGTTTGAGCAATCTGTGGAGAATCCTGTCTGAATCTACAAGGTAATTAAATTAAAAGCGAGTGTTTTAAGAAAGGAGGAAGGCATGAGTCTGTTCAGGGCAGAAGAAACGATAAATGGCCAAGAAATATATTTTAAAAATAGTAACAACCTTACTAGTAATGAAAGAAATACAAAATTTTAAATATTTTAAGATCTAATGTGTTGCTTATCAAACTGGGAAGTGATTTTTAACATGATGGTGAGCAGATTTATTATAATCTGATGGAGAGTGACACATTTCCATTGTGACAGTGGTGGAGGGAGCTTCAAACTTTACAGACTATCTAAGGATCAACTGGCAACACTTTGTGCCTCCAGTTCCTAGCAGATATTTACTTTGAACAGGCAACAACACTGCCCTCTTAATGGAGCAAGGAAAATCTGGGAAAGTTTCCTGAAAGATAGGTTCCAACATCTTCCTTTAGCCAGATATAACCATATTCAGTTTCTATGAAGACTGTGAACAATTTGATGGCGGTCCTCTCAACTACTGTAAGAAATTATTTGTAAATATGATGCCTGAGGAGGATCATGACAAGCAGATTCGTTCTGTATCATAACTAAAGGATCAACACAGAAAGGAGTTAAGAACCTGACACAGTGTTTGTAACGAAAAAAAGGTAATGGAGAGTGCGATACTTTCAATAATAATCATAAAAATCTCATTGGTGGTAACTTGAGGTGTGTGAAAATTATTTGTTTTCCACTAACATGAAACATAGACCATGTCTTTCAAGCAGCTGGATTTCATATACCTCCTGCCATGCTGTGTACACCACAAGTCCTTTGAAGTGCTCACTTTTCTCCATGCAGCAGTAAGTCATTAGTGTTTGTGAGAGAGAAAGATGAAAAATTGGCAGGGGAGGAAGCATTAGGAAGTACATTTTTTATGTATTAAAATATTGAACCAGAAAATCTAAATTTCATGACATTTTATTTTATTTTATTTTATTCGGTGTGAATTCGTTTGTATTTTTTTTTTTTTTTTTAACATCTCTATCGGAGTATAATTGCTTTACAATGGTGTGTTAGTTTCTGCTTTATAACAAAGTGAATCAGCTATACATATACATATATCCCCATATCTCCTCCCTCTTGCTTCTCCCTCCTACCCTCCCTATTCCACCCCTCTAGGTGGTCACAAAGCACCGAGCTGATCTCCCTGTGCTATGCAGCTGCTTCCCACTAGCTATCTATTTTACACTTGGTAGTGTATATATGTCCATGCCATTCTCTCACTTCGTCCCAGCTTACCCTTCCCGCTCCCCGTGTCCTCAAGTCCATTCTCTACTTATGCATCTTTATTCCTGTCTTGCCCCTAGATTCTTCAGAACCATTTTGTTTTTTGGATTCCATATCTATGTGTTAGCATACGGTATTTGTTTTTCTCTTTCTGACTTACTTCACTCTGTATGACAGTCTCTAGGTCCATCCACCTCACTACAAATAATTCAATTTTGTTTCTTTTTATGGCTGAGTAATATTCCATTGTATATATGTGCCACATCTTCTTTATCCATTCATCTGTCGATGAACACGTAGGTTGCTTCCATGTCCTGGCTATTGTAAATAGAGCTGCAATGAACATTGTGGTACAGGACTCTTTTTGAATTATGGTTTTCTCAGTGTATATGCCCAGCAGTGGGATTGCTGGGTCGTATGGTGGTTCTATTTTCAGTTTTTTAAGGAACCTCCACACTGTTCTCCATAGTGGCTGTATCAATTTACATTCCCACCAACAGTGCAAGAGGGTTCCCTTTTCTCCACACCCTCTCCAGCATTTTTTGTTTGTAGACTTTTTGATGATGGCCATTCTGACTGGTGTGAGGTGATACCTCATTGTAGTTTGGATTTGCATTTCTCTAATGATTAGTGATGTTGAGCATCCTTTCATGTGTTTGTTGGCAATCTGTATATCTTCTTTGGAGAAATGTCTATTTAGGTTTTCTGCCCATTGTTGGATTGGGTTGTTCGTTTTTTTGATTTTGAGCTGCATGAGCTGCTGCTTGCAAATTTTGGAGATTAATCCTTTGTCAGTTGCTTCATTTGCAAGTATTTTCTCGCATTCAGAGGGTTGTCTTTTCGTCTTGTTTATATTTTCCTTTGCTCTGCAAAAGCTTTTTAGTTTCATTAGGTCTCATTTGTTTATTTTTGGTTTAATTTCCATTTCTCTAGGAGGTGGGTCAAAAAGGATCTTGCTGTGATTTATGTCATAGAGTGTTCTGCCTATGTTTTCCTCTAAGAGTTTGATAGTGTCTTGCCTTACATTTAGGTCTTTAATCTATTTTGAGTTTATTTTTGTGTATGGTGTTAGGGAGTGTTCTAATTTCATTCTTTTACATGTAGCTGCCCAGTTTTCCCATCACCACTTATTGAAGAGGCTGTCTTTTCTCCATTGTATATTCTTGCCTCCTTTATCAAGAATAAGGTGACCATAGGTGCGTGGGTTTTACTCTGGGCTTTCTATCCTGTTCCATTGATCTATATTTTTGTTTTTGTGCCAGTACCATACTGTCTTGATTACTATAGCTTTGTAGTATAGTCTGAAGTCCAGGAGCCTGATTCCTCCAGCTCCATTTTTCTTTCTCAAGATTGCCTGGCTATTCGGGGTCTTCTGTGTTTCCATACAAATTGTGAAACTTTGTGTTCTAGTTCTGTGAAAAATGCCATTGGTAGTTTGATAGGGATTGCATTGAATCTGTAGATTGCTTTGGGTAGTATAGTCATTTTCACGATGTTGATTTTTCCAATCCAAGAACATGGTATATCGCTCCATCTGTTTGTATCATCTTTAATTTCTTTCATTGGTTTCTTATAGTTTTCTGCATAAGGTTTTTTGTCTCCTTAGGTAGGTTTATTCCTAGGTATTTTATTCTTTTTGTTGCAAGTGTAAATGGGAGTGTTTCCTTAATTTCTCCTTCAGATTTTTCATCATTAGTGTATAGGAATTCAAGAGATTTCTGTGCATTAATTTTGTATCCTACTACTTTACCAAATTCATTTATTAACTCGAGTAGTTTTCTAGTAGCATCTTTGGGATTTTCTATATATAGCATCATGTCATCTGCAAACAGTGATAGCTTTACTTCTTTTTTTCCGATTTGGATTCCTTTTATTTCCCTTTCTTCTCTGATTGCTGTGGCTAAAGCTTCCCAAACTATGTTGAATAATAGTGGTGAGACTAGACAACCTTGTCTTCTTCCTGATCTTAGAGGAAATGGTTTCAGTTTTTCACCATTGAGAACGATGTTGGCTGTGGGTTTGTCTTATATGGTCTTTTTTATGTTGATGTTATTTCCCCTATGCCTACTTTCTGGAGGGTTTTTTCATAAATGGGTGTTGAATTTTGTCGAAAGCTTTTTCTGCATCTATTGAGATGATCATATGGTTTTTCTCCTTCAGTTTGTTAATATGGTTTATCACATTGATTGATTTGCATATATTGAAGAATCCTTGCATTCCTGAGATAAACCCCATTTGATCATGGTGTATGAAACTTTTAAAGTGCTGTTGGATTCTGTTTGCTAATATTTTGTTGAGGATTTTTACATCTATGTTCATCAGTGATATTGGCCTGTAGTTTTCTTTCTTTGTGACATCTTGGTCTGGTTTTGGTATCAGGGTGATGGTGGCCTTGTAGAATGATTTGGGAGTGTTCCTCCCTCTGCTATATTTTGGAAGAGTTTGAAAAGGATAGGTGTTAGCTCTTCTCTAAATGTTTGATAGAATTCACCTGTGAAGCCATCTGGTCCTGGGCTTTTGTTTGTTGGAAGATTTTAAACCACAGTTTCAATTTCAGTGCTTGTGATTGGTCTGTTTATATTTTCTCTTTCTTCCTGGTTCAGTCTCAGAAGGTTGTGCTTTCCTAAGAATTTGTCCATTTCTTCCAGCTTGTCCATTTTATTGGCATATAGTTGCTTGTAGTAATCTCTCATGATCCCTTGTATTTCTGCAGTTGTTACTTCTCCTTTTTCATTTCTAATTCTGTTTATCTGAGTCTTTTTCCCTTTTTTCTTGATGAGTCTGGCTAATGGTTTATCAATTTTGTTTTTCTTCTCAAAGAATCAGCTTTTAGTCTTATTGATTTTTGCTATTGTGTCCTTCATTTCCTTTTCATTTTTTTCTGATCTGATTTTTATGATTTCTTTCCTTCTGGTAACTTTGGGGTTTTTTGTTCTTCTTTCTCTAATTGCTTCAGGTGTAAGGTTAGGTTGTTTATTTGAGATTTTTTTCTTGTTTCTTGAGGTAGGATTGTATTGCTATAAACTTCCCTCTTAGAACTGCTTTTGCTGCATCCCATAGGTTTTGGGTAGTCGTGTTCTCATTGTCATTTGTTTCAAGGTATTTTTTGCTTTCCTCTTTGATTTCTTCAGTGATCTCTTCGTTATTTAGTTGTGCATTGTTTAGCTTCTATGCGTTTGTATTTTTTACAGTTTTTTTCCCTGTAATTGATCTCCAGTCTTTTAGTGTTGTGGTCAAAAAAGATAGTTGATATGATTTCAATTTTCTTAAATTTCCCAAGGCTTGATTTCTGACCCAAGATATGATCTATCCTGGAGAATGTTCCATGAGCACTTGAGAAGAAAGTATATTCTGTTGTTTTTGGATGGAATATCCTACAAATATCAATTAAGTCCATCTTGTTTAATGTGTCATTTAAAGGTTGTGTTTCCTTATTTATTTTCATTTTGGAAGATCTGTCCATTGGTGAAAGTGGGGTGTTAAAAGTCCCCTACTATGATTGTGTTACTGTTGATTCCCCCTTTTATGGCTGTTAGCATTTGCCTTATGTATTGAGGTGCTCCTATGCTGGATGCATAAATATTTACAATTGTCATATCTTCTTCTTGGATTGATCCCTTGATCATTATGTAGTGTCCTTCTTTGTCTCTTGTAATAGTCTTTATTTTAAAGTCTATTTTGTCTGATATGAGAATTGCTGCTCCAGCTTTCTTTTGATTTCCATTTGCATGGAATATCTTTTTCCATCCCCTCACTTTCAGTCTGTATGTGTCCCTAGGTGTGAAGTGGGTCTCTTACAGACTACATATATACGGGTCTTATTTTTATATCCATTCAGCCAGTCTATGTCTTTTGGTTGGAGCATTTAAGCCATTTACATTTAAGGTAATTATTGATATGTATGTTCCTATTACCATTTTCTTAATGTTTTGGGTTTGTTTTTGTGGGTCTTTTCCTTTCTCTTCTGTGTCCTGCCTAGAGAAGTTCCTTTAACTTTTGTTGTAGAGCTGGTTTGGTGGTGCTGAATTCTCTTAGCTTTTGCTTCTCTGTAAAGGTTTTAATTTCTCCTTCAAATCTGAATGAGATCCTTGCTGGGTAGAGTAATCTTGCTTGTTGGTTTTTCCCTTTCATCACTTTAAATATGTCCTGCCACTCCCTTCTGGCTTAGAGAGTTTCTGCTGAAAGATCAGCTGTTAACCTTATGGGGATTCTCTTGTATGTTATTTGATGCTTTTCCTTTGCTGCTTTTAATATTTTTTCTTTGTTTTTAATTTTTGATAGTTTGATTAATATGTGTCTTGGCATGTTTCTCCTTGGATTTATCATGTATGGGACTCTCTGCACTTCCTGGACTTGATTGACTATTTTCTTTCCCATATTACGGAAGTTTTCAACTATAATATCTTCAAATATTTTCTCAGTCACTTTCTTTTTCTCCTCTTCTTCTTTGACCCCTATAATTAGAATGCTGGTGCATTTAATGTTGCCCCAGAGGTCTCTAAGACTGTCCTCAATTCTTTTCATTCTTTTTTCTTTATTCTGCTCTGCTGTAGTTATTTTCACTATTTTATCTTCCAGGTCATTTATCCGTTCTTCTGCCTCAGTTATTCTGCTATTGATTCCTTCTAGAGAATTTTTAATTTCATCTACTGTGTTGTTCATCATTGTTTGTTTGTTCTTTAGTTCTTCTAGATACTTGTTAAACATTTCTTTTATTTTCTCCATTCTATTTCCAAGATTTTGGATCATCTTTACTACCATAACTCTGAATTCTTTTTCAGGTATACTGCCTATTTCCTCTTCATTTGTTTGGTCTGGTGGGTTTTTACCTTGCTGCTTCATCTGGTGTGTGTTTCTCTGTCTTCTCATTTTGCTTAACTTACTGTGTTTGGGGTCTCCTTTTCGCAGGCAGCAGGTTTGTAGTTCCTGTTGTTTTTGGTGTCTGCTCCCAGTGGCTAAGGTTGGTTCAGTGGGTTGTGTGGGCTTCCTGGTGGAGGGGACTGGTACCTGTGTTCTGGTGGATGAGGCTGGATCTTGTATTGCTCGTGAGCAGGAACACGTCAGGTGATTTGTTTTGCGGTGTCTGACCTTATTATGATCTTAGGGAGCCTCTTTGTTAATGGGTGTGGCTGTTTTCCTGTCTTGCTACTTGTTTGGCATGGGGTGTCCAGCACTGTAGCTTGCTGGTCGTTGAGTGGAGCTGTGTTTTAGCGTTGAGATGGAGATCTCTGGGAGAGCTTTTGCTGTTTGATATTATGTGGAGCCAGGAGGACTCTGGTGAACCAATGTCCTGAACTTGGGTCTACCACTTCAGAGGCACAGGCCTGACACCTGGCCAGAGCACGACGACCCTGTCCACCACATGGCTCAGAAGACAAGTGAGAAAAAAAGAAAGAAAGAAGGAAAATAAAATAAAATAAAATAAAAAATAAAAATAATTATTAAAAATAAAAAAAAGAAGGAAGGAAAGAAGAGAGCAACCAAACCAGAATACAAATCCACCAATAATAACAAGTGCTAAAAGCTATACTAAAAAAAACCAAACAATCAAAAAAAAACCCAAAATAACGGACAGACAGACCCCTAGGGCAAATGGTAAAAGCAAAGCTATACAGACAAAATCACACAAAGAAGCATACACATACACACTCACAAAAAGAGAAAAAGGAAAAAAAATCTATATATAAAAATAAAGGAAGAGAGCAACAAAATCAACAAACAAATCTACCAATGATAATAAACTCTAAATACTAAACTAAGATAAACATAAAACTATAAACAAATTAGATGCAGAAAGAAAACCCCAAGTCTACAGTTCCAAAGTCCACCACCTCAATATTTAGATGATTCATTGTCTAGTCAGGTATTCCAGAAATTCAGGGTGCATCAAGTTGATTGTGGAGATTTAATCTGCTGCTCCTGAGGCTGCTGGGAGTGATTTCCCTTTCTCTTCTTTGTTCGCACAGCTCCTGGGGTTCAGCTTTGGATTTGGTCCTGCCTCTGCGTGTAGGATGCCTGAGGGTGTCTGTTCCCCGCCCAGACAGTACGGGGTTAAAGTAGCAGCTGATTAGGGAGCTCTGGCTCACTCAGGCTGGCGGGGGGGAGGGAGGGGTACGGAATGAGGGGCAAGCTTGCAGCGGCCCAGTGTGACATTGCAGCAGCCTGAGGCATGCTGTGTGATCTCCCAGGGAAGTTGTCCCTGGATCATGGTATGCTGGCAGTGGTGGGCTGCACAGCCTCCTGGGAGAGGAGGTGTGGATAGTGACCTGTGCTTGCACACAGGTTTCTTGGTGGCTGCAGCAGCAGCCTTAGAGTTTCTTGCCCATCTCTGGTGTCCGCGTTGATAGCCATGGCTCGTGCCCATCTCTGGAGCTCGTTTAGGTGATGCTCTGAATCCCCTCTCCTTGCACACCCCGAAACAATGGTCTCTTGCCTCTTAGGCAGGTCTGGACTTTTTCCCAGACTCCCTCCCATCTAGCTGTGGTGCACTAGCCCCCTTCAGGCTGTGTTCACGCAGTCAACCCCAGTCCTCTCCCTGGGATCTGATCTCCGACGTCCGAGCTTCAGCTCCCAGCCCCCACCCGCCCTGCAGGGGAGCAGACAAGCCTTTCAGGCTGGTGAGTGCTGGTCGGCACTGATCCTCTCTGTGGGAATCTCTTAGCTTTGCCCTCTGTACCCCTATTGCTGTGCTCTCCTCTGTGGCTCTGAAGCTTCTCCCCCCTGACCCCATCTCCACCAGTGAAGGGGCTTCCTAGTGTGTGGAAACTTTTCCTCCTTCACAGCTCCCTCCCAGATGTGCAGGTCCCATCCCTGTTCTTTTGTCTCTGTTTTTTCTTTTTTTCTTTTGCCCTACCCAGGTACGTGGGGAGTTTCTTGCCTTTTGGGAAGTCTGAGGTCTTTTGCCAGCGTTCAGTAGGTGTTCTGTAGGAGTTGTTCCACATGTAGATGTATTTCTGATGTATTTGTGGGGAGGAAGGTGATCTCCACATCTTACTCCTCCGCCGTCTTGAAGGTCTCCTCCCATGACATATTTTAGACTCTTAAGATATAGAGTGTTAGAAAAACACCATTCATTTCAGTAGTCTTATTTGAAAGCTACAACCTTTTTCTTTTCAGTTTAAGAATTTTGCATGTGCTTTCATTATCTGCAGAATCTGTCTATATGGGTAGGTAGAATTTAGGGGATTCAGACATTGCATATAAATGAAATGTTGGTGGAAACAACAATCTCTGAAAAAATTTCTAAAAGACTTATGCCAATTGCATGGACATGTTGTATTTAATAATACTAGCACTACTTGAATCAGAACAGACCATAAAACCTGGCACTCAAGGAAACTATAGAAGCCCAGGTTCTTTCTTTGTACAAACCATTTCTCACAATCTTACCCTTTAAGATCACCAGCATATGTTGTCTTTCTTCTTTGGGTTTAATATTGCATTGATGTTCTCTTGCTGTATAACAAATTATCACAAACTTAGCAATTAACACACAAATGTACTATCTCTCAGTTTCTCTGGGTCTCTTTTCTAGGTATGGGTTCACTGGGCCTTTGCTTAGTGTCTCTCTCACGAGGCTGAAATCAAGCTGTTCGTGGTATTTCTTTTCTTTCTGAAGCTCTGATCCTTTTTCAAGCTCACATGGATGTTGGCAGAATTCACTTCCTTGAAGCCATAGGCCAGATAGATGTTCCTGTTCTTTTGCTGGCTGTCAGTTTTTAAGCCTTTGCCATGTGGTTGCCTCCAATCTTCTGACTTCAAGAAGGGCCCACCTGATTACAACAGGCCCACCCAGATAATCTCCATTTTGATTAACTCAAAATCAATTGGTTAGTAGCCTACTTATGAGATTAATATTACATGTTCTTCCAGGACTCAAGGGGTGGGGATTTTGCAAGATGTGCACATCAGGGGGTGTGAATCCTGGACTATCTGCCTACCACAGATATGTAAGTGCATGTTTCTTACTTGGCCTCAATATGCCATTACTACTTGAAATTCCACTTTGATGTGAATGATGATCCATTTGCTGTGCTTTATAGGAGGTGTTAATCAAACATTAATTTTGCCAATAAAACATAAAATTGGCTCTTTATAAAACTGCTGCCTCAAACTTTAGGGAATGATCTGAAATTTTATATTTTGATTAACTCTTGGTATGGTGTTTAAGTTTCCTTTCTAACGTTTTTCAGTGTAGAATAAAACTCTCCATAAGATCCACTGGTGTGAATAATGGGAAAAAATGAGATTTTGATTCCTGTATTGTTAATAATAACTTGATTAAAACCTTACTCTATGATAAGTCCTGTACACGATGCCAAGATTTCTGCCATTTAATCCTCATCTCAGTCTTTTGAAGTCAATATCCTTATTCGAAATTACAGATGAAGAAGGAGAAGCTCAGAGAAGATGACACCTCTGAGAAGTGTCTAAGCTGGGTCTATATTCTTCCCTGTCTGCATCACATCCCTGATGATAAATGCATTCAGACAGAAACTGCTGTTCTAAAGCAGAAGTTACCCATGGAACCACACAGTCTTTGATCCTTGCATGGCATATTAGAGCAACTCTGAAATGGTTACTTTTAAAGTGTCTTCTGTGGAATGATGAAATTCTGGAAATGTGTTATAAGGGCTACCTGAGAGATAAAGGAAAGACTAAATGACATTATCTGTTCCGATACATTGTGGCATTTGGGACAAGGGGAGGTTATTTTACTAAAATATGGTAGAAAATCAGCCCTATTGTTCAGCATCTTATTGTTTAAATAAATAAATAAGAAAAAATATTTATAGAAAGAAAATAAATATTTTTCTCTCCTCTCCATGTATATTTATATTATATACAGATATATTTCTTCCTCTCTCTCTCTCTCTCTATATATATATATATATATCCTCAATATTTCAATCACTTAGGAGTAAATTGGAGATATTATTATGCCCTTTTACCTCTGAAATGCAATATATTCTAAGGCAGATCTAACATTTAAATAAGTATTCTTTTTCCTAATTAGGTAAAAATTAATTTTTGAACATTTGTTCTCTGGCTCTTTTTTGGCTACTGTGACCAAACAGAGTAAACACACTTCTTCCACAGACAATGCTCTTAATTTTTTAAAATCACTTAATAACATTTAAAAATCCTTCCTTAGGTCTTGTTACTGTTTCTTACACAGCTCAGGGTAAGGATACTGATCATTTTCTACACCTGTGATAGATTGTTGTTATTCCTCAATGTGTTATCATCCTTGAATTTTTACCACCAGGTACTGATCAACATGTTCTGTTTTTGTCCAATGGAATTTTCACATCCCTTCTCCTGGACACTGTGTTGTACCTATGTCGCTGCCTGTCTAGAGTATGCACACAGTTGATTGTAAGTACTACTAATAAATTATTTTCCAAAGTGTCTGCACAGTATCCACTTGTACTATCAGTATATTGGTTCACCCTGCTCTACAATTGCAGCAACACATTTAAAATTTTTCAAATCTGTTAACTGTGAATTATTTTCTCATTGTACTTTTATTACGCAGCATTTCCTGATGTTGAGCATCATTCCTTATATTTATTGTTCATTTGTGTTTTCTTTTGCATAAAATTTCTTTTTATATAGTTTCTTAAGTTTTCTATTAGAATGCTTCTTTTTATCTTACTGATTTGCAAATTTTGTATATTTTCTCTACACTAATAGTTTTCTGTTACATCTGTTGAAATATTGTCTCCTGGTTGAGGACTTGTCTTTTCACTTTCTTTATAGTATCTTAAGACAACAGAATTTTATAATTTTGTGATTTAATTTATCACTTTCCCCATGATAGTTTGCTTATCTTATTTATAAAATGAAACAAAATAAAACAAAAAGCTTTCCTTTCCTCAGAGTCATGAGTATATTTCCTATATTGTTTTGAAGAATTTTAAACATTTGCATTTCACATTTCAGCTCGAAATCTATCTGGAATTTTAAGTACTTGTTAGATAAGTTAAAAATTTTTTGTTTGTTTGTTTTATTAGGAAAACACCTTTATTAGGAAAGATTTATAGCACTGCTTTTAATACCTTTCTTCACTACTGATCATAAATACTGCCTCGTTTTATATGTGTAATCCACATATGTGACTCTATCTCCGACGTCTACTTATTCCTCTTGATCCATGTGACCATCCAATATGCCAATAGGAAGCTACCACTGGCTCCCAACATCCAAACTTCTAGCAACAGAGACCAGTGCTTAGTCCTCAATATGACACTATTTGTTGAGGAAGCCAACTAGAAACAAACCAGCTATTGCTTAAATACCATCTGTCTATCCAATATTTCTGTCTCATGCTTTTTTCCATAGGTAACAGACCTGCATCACAATTTGAAATCTCCTCCTAACCATTTCTTCTCCCAAGCTCTTTATATTTCACAAGTGTTTTCTCAAATAAATCTCTTGCCCATCTAATCTAGTCTTTCTGTCAGATGTCATGAACTGAAACATATGTTCCTTCTGAGAACATCAGCTTAAATTTCTTCCAAATATCTGGAATCACTACCATTGGATAATTATTTTAGACCAAATTCTCAGCTCGTGTTTTTTTGAACCATAAGTTTTGGTTCACATAAATTTTGGTTAATGAAAATATAATTTCATTTTTTAATTATTTCCCTCTCATCTAAGAGACAATAGCCAAAGAGCTAAGTTTCCATACCATCTCCCTTTGGAACAATATATTGTCTTTTTTTTTTTTTTTTAAGATTTGCAATTTTTAAATTTATTTATTTATTTTATTTATTTTATTTGAGTACAGTTGATTTACAATGTTGTGTTAGGTTTAGGTGTGCAGCAAAGTGAATCAGTTTTACATATACATATATCCACTGTTTTTTAGATTCTTTACCCTTCCTCAGAGGATGTGCATATAGGCAGTCCCAGTTCTATGCAGAAGTCTCCACTCTGACTTCCTCACCTTGTGCAGCCACTGGTTTCTATCCTCTCAATTAACCCATTAAAAAGTTCTGCATCAAATTTTGCTTCTCGTCAATACAGAATATCATGACTATATTTATCCTCTCACAAGAAAAAAAAATGGACAAAATATATAAAACATCAAGTTTAAGACAGTGAACATCAAGCAGTGAACAATAAGGAGCCCTGATTTATTGCTGGACATTAGGAATCAAAACCAATGATCTCTACCATTGTCCCAGCATACTGCGTTGAGAGAGTTTCAAGGTACTAGGGGAGGGAGGGAGAAACCAAACAGAGCCCGGAAGACTCTTTGAGCTAAGGAGATGGAGTTGAGAATTTGGGGACAGCCAAGGTATCTTCAGCTTACAGGAGAAAATACTGGACAAGACAAAGATGCACAGAGATATAACTCCAGAGATATATAGAGAGTTCCCCTTGAGCATTCCGTTGAGTATTGATCAGTATATACGTATGAGAACATCTGATACTGAGCAAAACTCTTCAAAAGTTTAGATGTAGCAGTCACTGTTGCATGTGAAGGGCCAGGAATAGTGCCTGCTCCCTTCAGACAGACTGGAAAAAGTCACAATTCATGGAAGACTGTGGAGAGTAAGGAGGATCTTGACTCTGTAGTGGGAAATAAATACCCTTAGACTGAGCAGCCATTTAGAAATCTTAAAAAGACTTGAAAAGATCAAATGGCTTCCAAATAACTTAACTGCATCACAGGGAAAATCTCAAGAATATAGAAATACAGAAATATCCAACACCTGAAAGAGTAAAATCGTAATGACTGGCGCTAAACAAACATTAACAGGGCATGCAAAAATTAGGAAAATTTGACACATAATGAGGAGAAAAATCAATCATTCAAAACTATTAACTCTAATATCTTTCAGTTTTGATTGACTTTTCTCCTCGTTATGTGTCATATTTTCCTGTAACCAGTATATATATATATATATATATACATATATAATTTTAAAACTCTGAAAATCAATAATAAGAAATCAATCTAATAAAAATGGGTCAAAGTTCTGACTTGACACTTCACCAAAAATACTACTACAGACACTTCATCAAAGGAGATATAAAGATGGCAAATATGCAAATGGAAAGACGCTCAACACCATTATTAGAAAAGTCCAAATGAAAACCACAAAGAAATAGCACTATAAAACTATTAATCTGACTAAAAATTAAAAGACTAACCGTAAAAGTGTTGACAAAGTTGTGGAGAAAATGGAACTTGCATCACTTCTCCTGGGAGTGTAAACGTTGCAACCACTTTAGAAAACAGTTCTGCAGTTTCCTAAAAAGTTAAATATACCCCTACAACATGATCTAACCATTCGTTTGTTAGGTATTTACTTAAAAGAAATGAAAGCATATTTCTATACATAATCTTGTACATGAATGTACATTGCAGCTTTATTTGCAAGAGCCCCAAACTGGAAACAACCCAAGTGTATATTGGCTGGTAAATGGATGAACAAACTGTAGGATATTCCTACAATAGGATAATATTTAGCATAAAAAAAAGAATGTACTATGCATAATTCAACATGGATGAATCTCAAAATAATTACTCTGAATGAAAGATATCAGACCAAAAAAGGGTACATATTATATGTTTTAAGATGGATAAAATTCCAGAAAGTGCAAACTAATCTATAGTGACAGAAAGCAAATCAGTTGTCCCCTGGGAAGGGAGGTAAAGGAGGGAATATAAAAAGTTCACAGGGAAATATTTGAGGAGATAGACAAATTCATTATCTTGAATGTGGTAAGTTTTCTGTGAATTTATATTGTATATTTGTCAAAAGTCATAAAATCATATACTTTAAATAGGTGCAGTTTATTGAATGTCAGTTATACTTCAGTAAGGTTGTTTAAAACCCAGTTTAAAAAAAAAAACTGGATCTGGCTTCTGAGAAAATTAATTTCTTGCTTTACAGTCTTTGAATTAAAAATATGTTTAACAATATTTAGCCATTACTTTAGTTGCTTTTTAGTGATAAGAGTTTTCAGGATTTGTAGTCTCATAAACAGCCAGAAATGGAATCCACTTCCGAGATTCTTTTCTACACAATCTCAGCCATGAGCTGTTGAAGAAATACTGCTTTCTAAAACCAGAATATAAGAATACAATCGTACCTGTGAAATCTCCCTAGTTTTGTTCCATAACAAAAATGTGCCGATGTAATTTTGAAATCCTTGTTTACTCTTTTTCTTTTTTTTAAAATCACAACTTATTAATTAACCTTTCCATTCTTTTGGAAGCTACATCTATACTCAATGTTCCCCCTTTAACTGTTTCCTATTCATTAGAATTATACTAACCAAGACAGAGATATGGAGAAAAATCTTTGTAATTCCATCCAATGTTACCCTTAGTTGAAACTGAATCATCAGAATATTTGTTCAGCCTAATTCCAATCTGTCTAATACACTCTTGCCATATTCTTTATAGAAATTTACTTATCCTTATCTTGCTATACTAATTTATTAATTCTTTAAAAAGAACGGATATTCAATACTACTTTAACAGCTTCTAGGGCGCCTTCCAGTTCCTCCATTTAATAACAAATTCTAGAATTTTGGAAATTTTAGAAGCTAAGACTAAGCCATTTTTCAAAATTCATGGATGCTTTCTTCCTCTACTAAACCCATATGTGTTTTCTTCAAAGATTATCGATCATGTTTCTATTATCATCTTAGCTCTTTGCCTAGAACAAAATTAACCAAGCTCATCATATGTACCCTATGAGGTTAACTCAGGGTTCCAAGTCTGAATTTTATGATTTTCGAGTAATACTTAATGGCAGTTACTTCTCATTTTTAAAAACACCGTTCTATCTTAATACCAAACTTTTAATCCCCACTGTATATTGAATATGGTATGAGATTTTCAATTTAAAATTAATGATTGTTTCTCCCAAGTTTGGTTAGATAAGTATTTTATTTTAAATTTACTTTATAGAAAGTGTCAGACTTACATACATGATATTTTGATGTGAAAATCTGCTATATAAATTTTTTACTTGCTATATACTGACAAGAATTTTCATTTTAAATGATTTAGAGGGGGTGACAGTTTATTTTATGTGTCTATTTGATTGGTCCATGGGGGGCCCAGATAGTTGGTCAAAATATTCTGGGCATTTCTGCAAGGGTGTTTTTGGATGGGATTAACATTCTAATTGGTAGAATAAAGCAGATTACACACTAGCTTTTCCTGCCTGACAGCCTTCAAACTGGAACAACAGTTCTCCCTAGGTCTTTAGCCTGTCAGCCCACTCTGCAGATTGGATGTGGCAAGCCTCCATAATTGTGTGAGCCAATTCCTTATTTTATATATATGTATATATACACATATATATAATAAGGCTATACATGTTATAAATGTATAAAGTGTACAATATATAAATAAATATAATATATAATTTATTATATAAATATATATTATAATATAGAATATGTATAGCCTTATTATATATTATATATATTTATATATATATATATAACTCCTTTATATATATATATGGTCTCCTATTGGTTCTGTTTCTTTGGAGAACCCTGACTAATACATAGGGATATTACCAAAATACAGACACAGGTGCAGAAAATACTGCAAGCTCTTCATAACTTGGGATCATACATTTTATCATGTATCTAATTCAAATTTCCTGAGTAGAATCTTTCTGTTTGGAACGGATTTTGTCCAGGCTTTCCTCTCTATTATACCTTTTCTCTCTAGTTTGAGGATGTTGACCTTAATTATTTTGAAACTTTTATTCATACTTAGACTCACATTCCATGAGTGTAAGTCATGGAATTTGAGTTATAGCATTTTCACTTTTCCTGTCTAAGGAAATTTATTGAATAAAACAAACCATTTAGAAAATAACATACAGCATATTTTGTAGTTTTGTAAAAACTATTTTAATGTTCAGCCCCAAGCAGAGATGGTATCTGTGTTTAATAACTACTACTTCAAAGATATGCAGAAACACATTTGCATACGCTACGACTGGAAGAATTTATGTGTTTAGTTCATGGATATTAAAATTAATTGTAAAATGCCACTAAGGGAATTTGTCTTTTGATGTTCTCTGTAGGGGAAAATTTACGTTTTGAGATTAAACATTAAAAAATGAAAAAACTGAAAGAATCTATGTTTTCATCCTGTGATTCGTGGGAAGGGCATAGATACATCTCACCACATTATTAATTGAGTGTTTTCAAGGATCTGTGTTTAGAATATGCCAGAGGAACACATCCTCAGTACTTTATGAAGAGCTCAATTTCTCTTCTTAATAAATAATGCTATGCTGGCTGCCTTTTGCTCTAAAAGAAATTATACCAGGTATGTGAATATTATGGAGATATTTACTGGTCATTCATCATTTAAAGGTTAGAAAATGCTTTTAATTAGTAAATACATAATAAGAAACTTAAGGGAGTTGCCTAGCAAATTTCGTCTCAGATACAAGGACTTTTTTTCCATATTAATAAGAGTGAAAATCAGAGGCACAGTTGACCTCCTGCCCTAGAATCATCTCATCCTTTTTCGTAATTAAGTTTCCAAGTAATTTCATGGCCCTTAAGTAACACAATCCTCTGGGTTCTTAGTTCATGTCTAATTTTCTCCATTCAGTATTTCTGAAGAATTCTTCAGTCTCAGTGGACATGCCTTGCTAATCCCCCCACAAAGTACTACCACATCACTGGCCTCTTGAAGTGCTGCCGACTCACGCATAGTGCTAAAGTAGCCTCATTTGAAGTGTGCTGAGGGGACAAAGAGAGCCACTTTATTGCCCAGTGGTTGCCATAATAAAAAGGAACACAGATAACAGAATATTTGGAATGGTGTTTATGAGAAGTAAAATCATCTAGTTGAGAATTAGAAAGCACAGTCAGTTTTTGGGCTAAATTTAAGTGCACACCTGCTTTATCCTTAACAGCCAGATACAGAGCTTAGTGGTTCCTATGAGTTCACCAGGAAGGCATAAACATTCTCAGGGAAAGGAGAAAATGAGAAGGTTTGTAGAAAACAAGAAGAAGGTAGGGAGGGAAAAATAAAGGAATAAGAGATAGGTGTACAAATGAAAATGGTAGTGTGACAGCCTTGCAGTGGATATTCTGGTAGAAAAGTCTGGCCCTTGTGTTACCAATCAAATTAAATAACTTACTCATGCCAATAAGAATAAAAATAACCTCAGTTTTGCAGAGCTCTTAATTGAGTCCTCTGATAAGATAATAGGTTATATTAAATTTTATCAGAAAGAGGGCAGTAAAAAATTGATGAGGATTTCCTCTGACAGCTTGTAAACTGTATCAAAGGCCTTCTATACTTATCTTGCTGGTAGGTATTAGGGATAGGAAATTAGTTTCCTAATCCAATAATGTATCCTTCTACTTTAGGATTTCCATATACATCAAAGATATATCCTAACATGAAATCTATGAAATAAAGTATGCCTGGGGAACACCAATTTATATGTCACATCTTCAGACCAGGCCCTCCCCTCCTCTCCCACTGAAGGCCTTCTCTGGTCACTTTTTCTGGGAAGTGGGATGGATTCCTGGGAATATAAGATCTCCTTAATCTCCTTTTTTGAAAACTAAAGTTCATTTACTCATGGAAGAGGAATCAGGCGCTAGAATGGGAGTACTTACTATGAAGGAGAACAGGAAATGGAAGAGAGCTCACTGTGTATGAATTCAGAAAGATAAATGGTAGTTAAAACATTGGACTAAGCCAGCTTGATGAGTAAACCCTTTATTTACTGAGGAAACAGAAGACAATGAATTCATGAATATGCATTAGCTTTAACTGCACTCTTAAGATATGACCTCATGACTGTTGGACTAATAAGATGTTCAATTTTTACTTACTTGAGGAGAGCCTAGTAAAGATGTGGGCAAATGGGCCTAGATCCATTCCAAGACTTTGTTTTCATGTGGAGAGGAGACTCGATTCCTTCTCCTTGTGATCAGAGGAAAAAATGTGAGAAAAAATCATAAATGTCTCCAGTATCTTGTACCTTATGGTGAACCCTGTGAGGGGTCACACGGAGGAAAGAAGTGTCTTGTTTATACAAGCCAAGTCAGCAGAGGGGTGAATATTAGCCAGGGATCATCATCGAGTTCTGACTTACAACTTTGTCCATTTCATAAGTCATTTATTAAATATTTCATACAATGGTGCCTACAGTAGTGTTAAGTGCTGAAATGAAAGAGAGCTCCTTATTCCTATGAAGGTTACACTTCATCGGGGAAGACGAAGTATCCTAATATAATCCTCTTGGTATCTCATCAAAGTTTGGTAGGTACCAATATAAGACAATCTACAAGTAGGCAACCATTGATAAAAAAGAAGTCAGTACATATTGCAAAACCTTTTATTATTCTTCTATGGTATTCTCTTTGAGTCCAAATGGGATAAATCTCAGACGGGCTCCTGGAGGAATCCTTATCTCCATGATCTTTCCTTTCATCTCTTTTCTTTCTTGCTCCCCATCTCCACCATCATATTTAATTAGTTTTCACAATGAAGCATCTAGAAGGCAAAGTTCTTCTTGCTAACATTGAATGTTTTCCATAGCAAAACTTCAAGGTCTTATTAAACTAGTGAATCTTGTTTTATTTACTTTATCTTACTAGAGTCAAAAGAGATGAAGAGAAGGAAGAAGAGAGAAAATTCCATTTTCTCACATAAATAACTAAATAAAGACATTGAAAAAGGAAGTAAATATGATAGTAAAGTACATAGATATCTGATGCCTAAAGGATATAAATGAGAGAAAGATGGATGTGGGGCAAAATTAATTGAAGAGATCTAATGTGAATGTTTTTATTATAAGTTTTATTTTAGAAAAGGTAATATTTGTGTTGCTAGAAAGGAAAAAATTGAGGCAAAGGGAAAGAAGGATAAAAATGAAGGCCAGGAATGGCAGTTGGAGAGAAGCAAGTTATATAGAAAAGATTAGAAATTCTGGATGACTGGATTGAAGGGCCAAATGGAGAAAAAATAAGAAATTGACCTTTATTAGACAAAGTGATATGACTTTATAAAATGTTTTATATGCAATTTGTAATCAATGAAGGTAATGGAGTTTTAGCTGGGTACACAACTACCTAGCTGAAGACTGCCAGTTTTTATTTCCTTTGTAACAATATGGGGTCTTACATTTTTCCCAGTGACAATTGAGTGGAATTAATATGGGTAGTTTTCAGGTAACCTGCTATGACAGGATTTCTTGTTATGTCACCTTGCCTAAACTACAGTTCCGAAATATTTAATCGAACACTAATCTATATGTTGCTATGAAATGACTTCTCAGATATAAATAAACTCCCTAATCAGTTGACTTTGAGTAAGTGAGATTATCCTGGATAATTTGCATTTGCATGGGCCTGACAATCAGTTGGAAGGCCCTAAAGAAGAGCTAAGACTCTCAGATTTTCTGTGTGTCTGTGTGTGTGTGTGTGTGTGTATGTGTGTGTATGAGAGAGAGAGAGAGAGAGAGAGAGAGAGAGAGAGGGAGAGAGAGAGAGTCAGGATAGTTTTTCAGATCTCTGAGGCATTCCTATAAGTAAGTATTGTAACCAATTGGGATTGGGTTAAAGAAGGACCCAGGCGCTAGACTCTAGCCCCCTGTATTATTCTGTATTGTATGAAGCATATAACCTACTGGGATGCCTGTTGCCTATGGATTATCTGTGATTGGACCACCAGGACTGTCTGTTGAAACCTCAAGTAGAAACAGTGACATGTTAAGAAGTGGAATACCAATGTGTAGTTGTGGTACAGCAAAAATTCCCTTAGATAGACCCTTGAGCATTAATGCAGCACTTTCAGCCTAAGGTGGTATAAAAGACAGCGAGTCCTCAGTTTGGGGCTGCTCTGCCTAGAGGGTTTCTTACCCCTTATTGCACGTATTTAGAACTTTGAGCTCACATCCACAAGGAACTGGAAGGAATTGATAGTCATTTTCTCTTACATATCCTTTTATAACCTCTTGTATATTCTGTGCTGGTTTAGAAACAAACAAGTGAGCAACAATACAAAACAAAAAAAGCAACCAGCAAAACCTAAGTTATTATTTTATCAATGGCAGCCTGTGGAGCTTGTCCTGGCTCATTCTGCTGAACTGTAAGCCTCCAGCAGAAGAGGAAGTGTGGGTTTTGTTTTAGTCATTGTCATATCACAGGTCTTGGTTCAGTGTCTGTCACATTGTATGTTATATTAAGTATTTATTAAATAATTTGTGGTTTAATATGGCCGTACTCCTCTCCTTTCCAATAGCTTACTGCCAATTCCCATAAGAAACCCTATTGGCATATCAAATTTAATATTTCCAAAATTTGACTTATTATCAAACCTCTGAGCCTTCTTTATGATTTGTTATCCCATTAAATGGCAACTCAGGACCCAATAGCTCAAACTAAAAACACAGGAGTCTTCTTTCCCTGCTCAGCCACCTCCTTCATTTAGTCTCTAAATCTATCAACTGAGTTTCTCTATCTATCTATCTACCTATCTATCTATCTCTCATCTATCTCTCATCTATTATCTGTCATCCATCTGCCAAAATTTCATCTAGTTCACTATAGAATTCATACTGGGTATATTAATAGCCTCTTGGCAGGAAAGTTAATAAGCATCAGAATTGCTATCTTCCTAGGGAGTGTATAGTGTTTTGCACTATAAATCATTAACACTTCATTCTACTTCTCTTGCTTTGAGAGAGAGAGAGAGAGAGAGAGGAGAAAATGGCATCCCAAACCCTTGCATAATGGGCTATCCCTTATAAGTAACCTTAGTTAAATTTGCATCTAACTAGCAACACTTGTTACTGCTTCTTCCGAATTCCCATTAAAATTTTATAAAAACAGGAACAAATTTTAAAAACTAAGGATGCAGCTCCAAAACTAGATCTGAGATTCAACCTATTAATAATATTTAGGAAACATTTCTACTAATGACAAGTACGATGCATCTGATTTCAAAATCAACAAACAACCAAAAAAAATTCCATCAGATAAACATATAACAGTGGCGAAAGTGACATTCCTGTCTCCTGAAAGTCTATAAGAAGTGGATCCACTTCTTCCTCATGTGTGGTCTTTGGCTCAAAAAAATAAGAGGAATGAATATAAAAAAATGGATACTATTCCTATAGTGTGTATACTGTATTTTGAGTGACCCATAGTGCTTTGTCCTCACACCACCAGCGTTACCTTCATGGTACCTCTAAATAACCACCTGAAAATGCTAAATAACAAAATGCATCTGAACAAGACATAGAACTAATAATAGATGGAGGGTTGGGTGTGATGGCCAAGTCACTTTTCCGAAGGTATGGGATCCACAGTTATTATGCTATAGGTTGGGGCAGAGGTCATTGTACACTTGAGATTATCCTTTTTCTTGTCCTTTCTCTGATTAGCATTTCAGAGAGCCAAGGAATGGTGGTGGAGGACTAAAAATAGTAGTCAACACTTTTGTAATATTTCCTACGTGACAAGTGTTATTCTAAGCACTTTATGCATCTTAACTCAGTTAACTCTCAGAACAACCAATAAAGCAGGGATTATTATTATTATTTTTAAAATTTTTAAATGAGGAGATTGAGTCATGAAAAGTTCAAGTAACTTGTTCAAGTTCAAATAGCTAGTAAATGAAATCAAGCTCTGGTTTCAAAATCCACACTGTTAACAACTACATTATACTAATAGGATAATCTTGATCCAAGAACGCTCACTAGACACTAGAGATCAAGCTGGAAATTATGCATTTAAACATGCTTATTAAGCTGTGTCTACAAAGGAGATCTGATCAAGACTCAACTGAATGAGAACTCAGACCAAGTGAAGTACACATACCTCTTTCATTAATAAGCAAAGCAACCAGCAAACTATACCGAGCACCCAATAATGGAAATATAATCGTGAAGATTCACAGTAAGGATCATATAGCCCTCTGAAAGTTATTTACTAAATACTCAGAGAATTATTCAGAAATCCATTAGCATCCTCAATAACACATAGAAAATCTACCTTGAGAGAAAAACAAATACCATGAAGAGGATATACACTGAGATGAAAAAATACCACTTTAATGTTATGTGTGGCATGGATGACTGAAAAGAAACTAAATATATCACAACGGAATATAAATATTAAGGCACTATAAAGATGAGTAAACAATATAGAGAACTGAATGAGTAGTTTAGAGGTGTAATTTATTTCCTACAGATTGCTTAAGAGTGAATGAAAATAATCAGTGACAAGCTGGTACATATGGAGAAAACAAATATCTGAAACAGAAAATTTGGGGTGAAAGCCATAATCAGAAACATGATTGAAGAAAACTGCAGTGAAATAGCCTCAGAGTATGGAAACCAAAAGGACTCACTGTAGTTCACACAAAAACTTTTAAAGATACATTTCCAAGATATGTCCCAATGCAGAAAATTTGCTAAATGAATAAAAGCCTAAAAACAACTATGAAACTACCACCCAGTGAAAACTGATACTAATATTATATATATATTAGAAATGCATACATTTTATTATTCTCCATTTATTGTCATATAGCCTAGCTTCTTCACTTGAATTATTTAAAATATTTTCCTATTTACTAAATATACACTTACCAAAATAATTTCTAAGGTATCAGGGCATTAATTAGTCAATGAATCCTCAAATTTTCTTTAATATTAGCAAGGGTATAATAGACATTCTTGTAGCTACATTCTAGCATATAGCCATTAGGGTACCCTAAGAATAAGTTGAAATTGATGATTTATATAGTGTGCACATTCTTAGGAATTTTGACCTTAATCCTGAACATATTTAAAATGGATCAACTGGTTAACAAAAAGATTGTCTTAGCATCCAGTTGTCATGTGAAATATAAATATATATACATAAAGGACGTCAAAATATAGTTTATGTTGTTATCTTGTTGCTTAGGACAAGTAGTTTCAGAATACAGGTTAAGGCTAAGTGTTTATATTCATCTTAATATTATAAATTCTGTAATAATAGGTATAATCAATTCCTATGTACTTCACTATAGTACTGGACTTGATAAAATGTTTTTGTACTCCTGTTGTCAGACCATAAACACTCCATATATATTTCTCATAAATCACTTAATCAAATGCAATCATGTATTACTGTGCATTATGCATTCAGGAAATTTTCTCATACATTTGTATAAATCCTGAAAGCATTAATATATCTATTATACAGTTGCTGTCTAGGAGGTGCTATTGGTGTAAATACTACTTGTATATTTTAAAGGGACCTGGAAGTACATATTCATCTATATGTCAGGTTTCCACAATAGAATATCTAGCAAGTAGGGCAAAAGACGATTTTGATATTTTGAAATATATATTTTTTCTTATAACATTATATTAGGTTGTAAAAAATATCAGAGTACATATCCTCTGCCACCCCAGAAAGCAGAAGTATGATCAAGCATATAAAAAAATGTAAGGAGAAATATGTTGGCTCATGGTAAAAAATATCACTTTCATTGTCTCTGCTACAATTGAACCTATGTGCCTCTCCATCTCTGGTTTCATCCAACATTTTCTCAAACTCCTCCAAAATTAATATCCCTGAACTTCACTCTGATTATGTCATTTCTGTGCTCAAAAATTTTAATAGCTCCTCAATAACCACCACACACCATGGGCAGGTGGTCCAGCTTCTCTGTAATCTGACAGAAGCCGATGTTTCCTACCTATCCCCTCTCACTCATCTTTCTTGAAATGGAAACACTTTTACTGTTTGTGATCTAAGATTTCTTTCTGTCAGCTTTTGTCGATTTTATTCTCTCACTGTGAATTTTTACCCCACCTCTAATTCTACTAATCATCCTTTCCCTTTAAGATTGGCAGAGTATCAGAGTGCGGAAGTGTTGGTTTGAAACAGACTTTGGTTAAGGTTCCAGATCCACCACTGACAAGCTGTGTGGCTTTGAGATAGCATCTCACATTCCAAGCTTTGATCTCCTCATGAGTAATATTTAGAAGATGACAGTCTCTACTTCCCTGAGCACTTTACCACATCACTTTTCCAGGGACAGTATCTGGCACAGAGATATGGCTCAGGAAATGTTAGCTCTTGTTACTTTACCTAAAGCCTTAATGGAACACATCAGTTTTAATTTGTATTATGCTTTTGTGCATACAAGCCTTGCTTTTGTCCTCTTGTAGACTATGAACAACTGATGGCACCAATTGCGATTTATTATTTTCTTAATTGTCTTAATGCTTAGCATTATCACCTGGCTCATAGTAAACCAAAATTAAATACCAGTTAAATAAAATAATCACTGAAGCTATTAGAGTTGACTGATAAAGGAAAGTTTGCCTCACAGAGTTTTCAGCTACTGAAAGTGTTCAAGGAGAGGTCAGCTGATCCACGCAGTGGAGTAATGCAGAAGGTTAAAAACGTACAAGGAAGATAGTACAAGATGAACTCTCAGACAGAGTCTAATTTTAAGACTCTTAGAAAAATAAAGAGGATGACACTATAGTTTAAAAAATAGACCAGAAAATAATTATTGAATGGCTTTAGATCATCACAGTTTATTATGAGTGCACTGTGGTAATCTGGGTGAGGTGAGTGGGTTAGAGGGAAGTAGGAGTCATGGATTTTGCATTATTTTATCTAGGAATTTTATTAAGAAAACATCATTTTCAAACATGATATTTGCTTAATAATGCCTGCTAAAAAGCTGCTGTCCGGTGGTAATCGGAAACAACTGAGAATCCTGAAATTTAGTTTTGTAATGAACTAACTGTGTGCCTTTGCCAATATCCCTTAAACTCTCAGGATCTGTTTTCTCATCTGTGAAACTTCTGCTTGAACCAGATAATCTTAGACTCTAAAGTGTAAAGAAGCAGTGAGAAAACTCCCAGCTCTCTAATATACAGAATGTTAAGTAGACCAAAAATTGTATTCCTTAAGAATAGTAGACATTTAGAAGCACATAAATATTCAGCAAAAGATGTGGCCAAATTCCTGACAAGCGAACTCTGGTGTGTTTTCTCATCAACCTAAATTAAACTGCAATTGTACCCCAAACAGCCTTATATGTCTGTGGGCTCCTGCCAATATGCAGTTGGATCTCTCTTCTGCAGCTGCCTGTGATGCTCCAAAGAGACAAGTGAATACTGTTGTCAAATAAAAAGTGGAGAAAATGGCATCATTAAAGCAGAATGAATAAATTACATTGGCCCTATAAGAGCATCTTTAACAAATGAACATAGACAACAGTTAAAGTATACACTTTTGATTTTGCAGGAATACAGCATCAAAGATTTTAAAAAGTGGACATTTTAATTTAATAATACATAATTTTATTTTAGTTCTATACATTAACTTTGCCATCATTAAGCAGTTTTTATTAAATAAAACACTTTGAAAATTGAGTTTAATAAAAAGAGTCCTGAATGTGAAGTTGGAATATCTGGAATTTTAGTTCTCCTATTAAGGCTCTGTGTTATACAACTTTATTGGATCTTGATATCTTCATGTGTATGTAAATTAAGACTAGATTACATCCAAGGTCTTTCTAAAACTCTATGATTCTTTGATTCTGTAAGTGTTCCATTTAGTATTGTATATATATATGCCAAAAATATTTTTTGTGTTGCATTCATTATAAAAATGTGTATATTATTATTTTCATATGTTGTAAATTAGTTGAGGTTAAGTTAAGATTATTAATAAAAACAGCTTGGTGCACACAGAGAAGTTAAATGGTTCTGGGAAATGGAATTAGAAACTGAAGCAGGTGAAAGATTTGAATGTTCACTGCAGGTGTCAGACAGGAGCAACGCAGATATTATTTACTTCAGTGCTGGAGTCATGGGAAAAAATTAAGCACTTTTATGTTTGTCACAAGTGTATTTGAACTGTGAACTCACCTCAGATATTTAAGTTAAGATACGGCAACAGCAGCCATTGTTAATAGCAAGAATATGGGAACTGGTAGCAACAAATCAGCAGGTAGGTAGGCACCAGTACAAAGAAGCACATAATTGGCACTGAACAGTTAAATGAACAGGCACATGAAGTGAGCCTTTCAAAAAAGCTGTTAGGTTGTCACAACTTAGACGACTTCTGAAGGTTATGTTCAGAGAAATGACAAAGGGTCAGGGTGGCAGGTGGTCAGAGTGGGCAGCAGAAGTAGTTTGTTTTTTACTTGGAATGATGCATAAACAGGCAGCAAAGTTGCAACCTGAGCCTGTGGTGCAGGTGCTAATTATTCTTTCAGTGGCACGAATGGAGTCAAAGAAAGGAGCCTGATTTATAGCCTATTTTCAACAGTACTGACCAAACATAAGTAACTCCAGATGCCCAATGCAATGGGGACAACTGGAGGGGCTCAATAATAAATAGCTGCGATAAATTTTTAGATGAAAATTGTTGCACCTCTGTCCTATTACTCTTTTTGCTAAGTAAGGATTATTCTGACTTATAGAATGTGGATTTGTGCTGACATTGACTTTAAAACTTGTACAGAATTTCAGTATCGCTTGGCCACATTTATTTGTCCTCTTCTCATCCACACCCCACCCAAATATCTCACAGTCAGCCTAGATCACATAGTGATCAACACCTCTTATCATAAAATGAATCTTGTAAGAATGAAATCTTTACAATTTGCACCATTCTTCTAAGCAAATTAACATTAAAAACAAAACCAAAATGTGTTTTAGAATTCTCTTCCCTACTTGGCTCACTTGTTGAATCCGTACTTATAATTCAAGCATTGACATCAACACCACGTGCTCCTTGAAGTCAGAACAAGTCTTTTTCCCCAACCCTACACCCCAAATTAAACACATTTACATTATGCTGAAATTTTTGTTTGTTAGTCTTTTTCATGAGACCCTGAAATCCTGACGGTAAGAAATTTATCTCAATTGTTAAGTGTTGACTGAATAGGCGGCTACATAAATGACTGGATTAACGGATGGATGATGTGCTTACAGTACTATCTTGACGACCAAAGATAGCAGGTCCAGGCTGTGGGTTGAAAATGGTCAGCATTGCAGTGAATGGTAAAATCAGTAGCTTTTGAAGCCAAGCAAAGGATAACACTGGAATTCTCAACTCTTGGTATGATTAGAATCATGTGAGAACTTTTTATAAAATACTAATATCAGTGTCTCACTCTAGTAAGTGTCTACTAGTTCAGTAGTTCTCAAAAGCGTTCCCCAGACCAGAAGGATCAGCATTACATGAGATTTTGTTAGAAATGCAGATACTTGAGCTCTACTACAGACCTACTAACTCAGAAACTCTGGGGATGAATCCCAGAAACTTATGTTCTATCAGGCTCTCCAGATGAATCTGATTCATGATAAAATTTAAGAACAATTGTGAGATTCCCATTCAATTTACCTGAAGTGTAGGCATTCATATTTTCTCTACAGCTCTTCAGTTGATTCTAACGTGCAGCCAGAGCTGTGAACCATGGGAATAGCAGAAGAGAAAAGGAAGAAATATATGCATATATGAAGTCAAATTCACAAGGAACTAGAGCAGAATGAATAAAAACAGAATGAAAAGAAGGTGTGAAAAATTGTAAGCTATTTAATTAGCTAAGTTTTTGTTTGTTTCTTATTCTGACAAGAGAAGCACATTACAGAGAGAAATGTTTTCTATACACACCTACTAGGAGTGATTTGATTATTCTACAAAATTTCCTGTCAATTCTGGATGCCATGTTATTCAGCTTTATGAAAGAATCAAATCATAAGACTATTTCCTTCAAGAATCATCATCAATACATGCATAGGTATAACTGTGAATTGAACTCAATCTTATTTAATCCTTGAACAATCCTTTGAGGGATAAGCACTATTACACTGATTTTTTACAGGTAGGTAAGTGGAAACTCAGGTACTTTAACTAACTTGCCCAGAGTCGTATAACAAGGGAGTGACACAGCTGGGACTGGAACTCAGGTCCCTTTTACCACACAGCCTTGTTTCTCACAAGTAAGACACTTGGGATATTAACATTGCTATGTATGAATCATAAAAGTATATTCTTAATGCTGTAATTAAAGCTCAGTGTGGGAATTTTGCTCTACATGGTTTATAATTAAGTTTACCTATTTCTTTACTTGTTCTGAGTCATAAACAAGAGAAGAAAGGAAATAATGTACCTTAATGCCTCTTAGTGGTCGAGCACTTAACATGCACTGATATATTTATCTTTTAAAAATCCTCGGTTGTAAGTATTATAATAACTATTGGCTGAAAGTGATAAGAATGGTAACTAAGTCTACATATCTAGGCAGCACTTGACGCAAAATCCAAACCCAGATCTGCCTGATCACAAAGTGTTTTGAACACATTCATTCTCACTACACTGGCACTTTCCTCCCTCATACATCAGGGAAGAAAAGAATCATGATTGAGTAATTCCTGAATTATCCTGAGACTGAAAGAAATGACAAAGAGTGAGATGAAAAAAAGGTAAGTTGGAAGTAAAAATAGCATGAAACCATGAAGAAATGTGAATGTCAATTTAATGGCACAAATTTAAACATTTTTAAAATGGCAGGTTTTTCAAAAAGTGAAGGGAATCTAAGCAAATTTAATGCAAATGAAAATAGAAGTGGAAAATTGAATAGAGTGCTGTGGACACTGAGAAGAGAATGAATATTATGACCTAGAAAGTCACCGATGAATTAATGAAAGAAGCAGTCATGAAAGAAAAGTGAGGCTGTATCAGACAGAGGGCAGAGATTGTGCATCTTAAGTGGAAGCAAAGAAGAAAATGCAGGGCATGGTCGAGAAGCAAGTTCTAGGTGTGCTTAGAAATGAAGGTTTGGGGGATGATGAGAGGATCAGCAATAAAAATGGAAAGGGTGATGAGGTCCAAATATTTCAAGGTGTGCAATATCCGCTGAAATTTGTTCTGTACTATTAGGTGCTGTTGTGCAAAGGAGTGACTTGAAGGCCAGAGTAAGGAGAAGTGTGGATCTTCAGGCACTGTGGAGGGCAGGGCCTGGATCTGAGTGAGAGGTAATGAATGCTTACGTGGATAGTGGGTACCACAAAGGGGAAACTGATCAACATTTTTTGAGAAAATAGAGTTAATGTTTTTGTTGTTGTTTCTTTTCTGTTTCGTTCTGTCATGTTTTGTTTTGGCGCCATGTATGGGACAATAAGAAAAGGACCAAAGATACAATCTTGAGAAGTACGCTAAAAGCAGGTAACAGAAGGAAGCCACCATCAAGGATACAGAAGGCATTATATGACTGATGGATGAAGCAGAAGAGTAATCCTGGTTGGGTTATCACTTTCCCAAATTTAGTGTCTTCAGTTAAAACAATTAAGTTTTTTTACCATATCTCTATACCATCTATACTTTTATTAACAATATTTTTATTGGTTATCTCTGTTTTTACATACTTTAAAATGAACTTTATATCATTACTATGTATAGGATGTCCTTATTTTTCTAATTTAAATTAAAATAGATGTGTAACTGGGTTGTCCCAAGGATGGTAGTGATTAAGAAAAAGAGTCCAAGATCCCCAGGCAAATGTTTCTATTTCAAATGTTCTGATTTCCCTTGTATGTGGGAAAGAACACACAGCAGTGCCCCGCTGAAAGGACAGTCTCCCTGGCCTTCAGGTCCCACTGCTTTGAGGTCACCTGATTAGGGTGAGAATCTCATCAAGCCGGCAGGAAGTCTCCTTGTCACTCTCACAGCTGGGATTCTACCCTCCCAACTGCTTATCCTCCAACTGCATTGCAGACTCCGCTTTCCATCTCTCGGCCTGCCCCTTGGAAAAGTCAGTGGTTACAATACCAGGGATGCTGGAAGGTTTTCCCTTAAAAGCGAACTACCCACATTTACCATTCCCCTAGGCTTCCCCGACAGGCTTTGGGGCTGGCTGACTCTCTTCTTGAAATAACAAAAATTGTCCTGTGTATCACAAAGCCACACATCAATCAAAACAAGACCTAGGGCTTCCCTGGTGGCGCAGTGGTTGAGAGTCTGCCTGCCAATGCAGGGGACATGGGTTCGAGCCCTGGTCTGGGAGGATCCCACATGCCGCAGAGCAACTAGGCCCGTGAGCCACAACTACTGAGCCTGTGCGTCTGGAGCCTGTGCTCCGCAACAAGAGAGGCCGCGATAGTGAGAGGCCCGCGCACCGCGATGAAGAGTGGCCCCCGCTTGCCGCAACTAGAGAAAGCCCTTGCATAGAAACGAAGACCCAACACAGCCAAAAATAAATAATTAAATAATTAAACAACAACAACAACAACAAAAAAAAAACAAGACCTAAAATGATAAAGCACCTAAACTCAGAGGAAAAGAAATGCTAGGCTTTTAAAGGAGAACTACATTGTGGGCAAAGCACTGCTTTAGTTAAAGCAGGTTCAGTGTTAAGAACTTCATATTTTAAGGGAACATGTAGACTAAGTTTATAATCTTGGGTTAAGTAGCTTTAACAAATCTTGTAGTTTCCTGTTGATCACTTATAAAGAAACTATTTCCCCTAGTTATTTTAAACAAAAGGCTTGCCTTAAATTAAGAAGTTTAAATAAAATCTTCAGTTTTTGGTGTAGGTATTGATTGTTTTTACAATTATGAGTATTTGTAATTGACATCCATACTGACATCCATACTGGAAGACAGACACACTTAGATAACAATCTCCTCTCAATAACGCAAGACCTTACTAACTACTGGGTAGCATTGACTGGAATTGAAGGCCTTGTACACGAGACAAAAGAAAAACTTCACTGTCTCACTAGAGAGGGTTTTAGGGGATTGGTGAACGTCCTCAAACTCTATGGAAATTATTAGGCACATTTAGCACATTTTTTTCTGAAATTAGGGTATATAACTTTCATCAGAAGTACAAATTGACCTGTGAGTAACATACACATGTGGGAAGGGAGGGGAGAGAGAGAGAGAAACTGCTCAACCCACTGCTTTTGGATTACTTTCTGCAGTTGTAACTCATCTGAACTTGATGAATGGCAGGATTTGTTGGTCTCTGAAGTCAGATTTTTTTTTTTTTAATTTTTATTTATTTATTTATGGCTGTGTTGGGTCTTCGTTTCTGTGCGAGGGCTTTCTCTAGTTGCGGCAAGTGGGGGCCACTCTTCATCGCAGTGCACGGGCCTCTCATTATCGCGGCCTCTCTTGGCGCGGAGCACAGGCTCCAGACGCGCGGGCTCAGTAATTGTGGCTCACGGGCCTAGTTGCTCCGCGGCATGTGGGATCTTCCCAGACCAGGGCTCGAACCCGTGTGCCCTGCATTGGCAGGCAGATTCTCAACCACTGTGCCACCAGGGAAGCCCTGAAGTCAGATTTTGAATTGACATAGTTATGCAGTGCCTCGTCATACAGTAGGTTAATTTAGTTTTTATTCTATTTTCTATAGTTTTAGAAAAGCATGTATTTCCATTATGGAACTAAATTCACAACTTTGCCTGGGTAGTATATCCTAGGACAGCCCTGTGAATATTGTATTTTAGTTGATGTTGTCATGCCCATCCTGGTTCTCTACAGTTAATGAAGTAAAATGAAATACTTATTTTTCTGTATTATTCACTCCTTTTCAGTCTTCTCAAGGGCACTCTAAAAGTCTTAAGAATTGGTGTTAGAATACTGGTATTAGATCATTAGAACATGGTCCTCGAAGAGTCTCAACAGGCCATGAATATTATCAAGTGTCCTTGAGTCAGTCATCACATACAAATGAATTTGAGATAAATATGCCACTACTTCCCCAATTAGTGTAGGTAATCAAGAATTGATTGCAACATTAGGAGAAGAGAGATCTAGTTTTTTGTAGGACAGCTGCAAATCGTTTTTATTTTAATGTTTCTTTCCCTGGAGAATTCTGCTCAGGCCTTTTCTATCATTTTCTTAATATATATAATGATTTAGTTCACCACCTCTAGAGCAATTTGACCTTTGCCACCTCCACCTGCCATTTTTATCTGCCCCAAACTCAAGCAAGAAACAGGAGAAGATGCATTATAGAAAAAGGCAGCGAACTGTGAATTTCTCTTATTATCTGATGGAGACCTTTCTTGGGGTGAAACTGACCTGCTTTTTTTTCCATTAAAAACTCTATTATAATGTTCCTTAAAGAATTTTCAAAGCATTTAGTCGATAGCAGTTATGAGTTTGCTATAATGTAAAGTAGGATAACTAATATTACGTTGATTTTTTATTACTTCTGACATTTCTAAAACATGCAATATTTGACTTTTAAGAGTTTACTATAAAATATCAAATTTATATGAACCAAGATATTATTTTTTATGCAATTACATCCTCCTACATTGAAACTCATGGGAAATAATAGTTTTTTAAAAGTTTATTAATATGGACCTTTGTTATAGCCATCAAATTTATTTATATGCACCTGGTTTCTTACTTTTCTATCTATCCCACAAATGACTGCCACATTAAACATTACAAAGCCACTTAGATTCTGACCCTACTGCTCACAGACCTTCAGATTCTTTATACTATCAAAGTAAAGTGAAAATTAAGAATAATTGACAAGGCTTTCAGGATCTGACCCTGTTGTGACTTGTAACCCCTTTTCTGATTACTCTACTCATTGTTTCTATACCTTATACTCTGGCCCATACCCTTTACTGTTTCTCCTAAATGCCAGGGCACATCTGTTAATTCCATCTCAGTTGCTCTCTCGCTCATAATCAAGTTGTAGATTTCACTTTTTCTTCTGACCGCAAGTGACTTCTTCCTTTGAATTTTATATCTGTCAATTATTTGCATTTATTATGCCTCCTTATAAATTAGATATGAATATGCTTGCCATGGCTTCCTGTCTATACTCTGTAGTCTTTGAGGTCAGAGCTGTATCCATTTTACTTTGTTATCAATAGAACCTATCAGAATACTTTGAATATTATAGGTACCAAAGCAACATGTATTCAAAGAAAGATTGAGTGTAATGTGTTACTTACACTGGTGAATGATGACAATATCATTAATTTATTCATTAATTCAACAAGTTTATGAGGTTCCCACTATGTTGTAGGAATTGTTTTCTGTGTTATTTGGAACCTTGCCCTGAGGCAGATTTTATCTAGAAACCTTGACTTTCTCACATATCTCTCTGCTTTCCAGGACCTTTCCTATGATCACTGCCATCTTTTGGTATGCTTCTAATTAAACCAGATAAATTTCCCAACCTGAAACTTGAAAACATTGCTGTTGTGGAAAATGACCATCCCACAGAAATCCCTCCATGCATGTTACTCTCTACCACCTCAGAGTGAACATTGCTGACCACTGGTAGAGTCTGGATGGTATTCGAACTCTCTATGTCTTCCTCTTGAACTGATGGTCTGATACGGTGGAGGGACTAATACCCCTCTATCAGCTTCTCTGATTTCCATCTTGTGGCAATCAGAACTTAATCTGCTCTTTCTTACAGGAAACTTAAGCACGGCATGCTATTTATTTATGTCATCCACTGTAATTTTCTGAAAATACTATTTCAGGCAATATCTATGCCTTTAGAATTTTAATTTAGTGAGAATTAGGAGTCATAGCCTCATGGTATAGGTAAAACCTGATTTAACGTAACCTTTATTTCAAAGCATGGTCCTGCAGGTTTATTTGTTTTAGAAAACAAATACTTGAGCAGACACTGTATTTGCTAACACTTAACAGAAAGCCTGGTGTATGGTATGTTCTCAATACATATTTACTGAATCAATGAAATGTGGTGCTTTTGTGCATTAAACAATGCAAACAAAGAACACCTGAAAGTAAGGCTCTTTTGTGTGTGTGTGTAAGTGTGTGTGTGTGTGTGTGTGCGTGTGTGTTTTCTTTAGCTGTAAGACTGTACAGACTCTGGCTCCTCTGTGGTTCTGGCTTCCACTTTCATTGGAATATCTGTGTCTATTCCTGGCTCTATATGTGCGTAACCTATCTGGGCTTTTCTTATCTTCAAAATGAAGGGAATTGATTTAAATAATCTCTAAATTCTCTTCTAGCTCTAAAATCTGAGATTCTACAGATTAGGTTTCCTTATCTTACTTTATTCTTTTGTCATTGTTGTTATTCTTGGATGTATTTTGCATTTCTTCTTTCCACAGGACGCTAAGGCACTATTTACAAATACATACATAGTAGAAGACATAGACACTGATTAAAAAATATTCTGCTATATAAACATAATGATGCATGAATAAGGTAGTATTTTTAGGACTTCTTATTTCAAAGTTTGCTTTGGAAGCAGGTCATTAACATATTGCTCTTAACAGCTAGCTTCTTGTAGGAGAAAGGCAGAGGCTGATGATAAAATGGTCTCATTAAAGTGAGATTTGGCTTTACTCTGAATGTCAAGTGTACAGATTCAGGCTTAGAGTAAATCTGGGCCCTTTGACAGTTGCAGTATCTATGGCTTTGCTCATCCCTCTGGACTTTTTTCTCCTCTACTCTGCACTGTTATTTATTTCCTCACAGCTTTGCACAGCTGTGCAAATTATGAACTCCTCAAAGATATGAATCATGTCCATACTTTAATTAAAGCTTTCAGTAAATTCAGGATGCTTCTATAGAATAGCTATCATTCAAAAATGATGTAAACTATCTGAACTAATGTTAAACTTTTTAATCCTTAAAACTTTGCTATTAGCAATTTTATTTGAAGGAGTTCTATTTGCTGGTAACCAAAATCCAGAAATCTTGGGAAATCTTGCAGTTTGATTTGGACTCTATTGTTTTGGTTCTGTTTCTTAGTAATAGGCCTGGAGACTCAGTATTTCTATCTTTAGGTACATTGTCATTTGCCTCCTGGCAAGGATTCACAGCAATGGTATTGGGTCACAAGACTCAGAATCTCCCCACGCCATTTCCCAGAATGTCTTTCTTGATCATGGTAATCTCACACAATCTCATATACCTGAAGGTGGGCAAAAAGAGTTTCTTTTTACAAAACTAGCTTGTATTGTGAGTTCTTAATTATTCTCAGGTGGGCCATACCAAAGAGAATAAGATTTCACTAAGAACAACTCTTTACTAAAGTATAAGTTCCTTCTGAGGTGAAAGATTTTTGTCAGTTTACTTGAGTAATATTTCCCTAGTTCTAGAGCAGAGCTCACACATATCAGACACTTGATATATATGAACTGGTAACCTGATATCTTTCTACTAATCACTTTAAATCTCCCATTCCTGTGGTTCTCTAGCATATGCCTCAGAGAAAATAAGCAATATCAAAAAGACTGGTATCTGTCAACCCACTGTGAAGGAATCCTTACTAGGATCCACCATGCAGCCAGCTACATTTTGAGATGTATTATAGTTGAAACACTATTTTTTTTTTTTTGTATTTGGGGTTGCATTACAAAAAATAACCAAATAACAGCACCACTTAAATTAGCTTAAGAATAATGAACTTATAAATAATTATTCTAAGCTGTCCAGTTGAAGTTGAGGATGGAATCTGAGCTAGACTTCAGAGAAAAGTAGAATCCAGTACTTGAACAATGTCAAGACTCTTTCCACCTCTTTTCTACCTTCCTTGTGCATCTTCCTTCTTATCTCTCTCCTTCTGTAGACTCTACTCTCTTCAAATTTTGGTTCACAAGAGTTTTCATGGTCAAGAACCGTTCCAGAATCTTTATCTTACAGCTTCAGCCATTTGAGAGTTTCTCCTGTCTGCCTAGGCTTAATCAGGGGCATGCCACTGAAATTCTCAAAGTACACTTTGCAAAAAGTTAAAAGTACAGTTTTCGTAGAAATATAGAATAAGCATGTGTCAAAAAGTATTAAACTTCTTTATGAGAAACCTTGTTTTTAAAAATTTAAGAAAAACCAAAGTGTTTCTATTCAAAGTATTTCTTTCTTTTCTATTTCGAAAGATAGAAAGCTGGAATAGGATTTCTAAATCACATACAAAACAGGTTGATGTCCCACTGGACAATAAAAAATAAATAAAACTCTGGGGGGGGGATCTTTAGCATGCTTGTATCTCTATTTGCATCTCAACATTCATTTGCATTGCTATTTGACATGAAGCATTTACTATACTATCAATTTTATACAAATCAATAGCTACCTTTACAGAGTTCTTAAATCCTCCATCAACAGTAAATAAAATAAAATAAAATGTATATAACACTAGAAAATTACAGAATTCTTGGCTAGTCCTGTCAGACAATGCTCTAGTGGGACATTGAATGGACATGCGGTCATCTTTTACTTATTTCCAAGTTATGGATATTTTAAAATAATGCCATAAAGATTCTTTACTCACACTGTGAAGATTAAATGAGAATATGTATAGAAAATGCTTAATGCAGTGCTTGGAACAAATTAACTCACCATAGAGCTTATTTATTTTAAATATTATATTTATTAATGTTATTTTACAAAAATACAATCCCCTTAGAGTTTATGAGATGTTACTTCAGATAATTTTTATATTAATATATATAAAATATATTTAAGTAGTGTATACTTAAATATACTTACATAAAATATATATAAGTAGTATATTTGTTCCTTCTTTCTTTCCTTCATTCTTTGATTCCATCTTTGCTTCCTCCCTCCCTCCCTCCTTCACTCCTTCCCATCTTCCCTTTGTCAAAAATCCAGAAACAGTAAATGTTAAAACCAGATCATTAAAATAGTATTTGGCAAGAGTTTATTGAACATAGAAGAACAGCTCATAAACTGGGAGTCTTCAAATCCAAAAATGATACAAAGCTTAGAGGTATGATATTACAGGATGACTTTTAAAGTGAAAATAAGGAAGTTTTTAACCTTTACAATGATAGGTTATTACAATGGTGGTTCCAGACATTACGGGATTCATTAAAAGTGACTATCTTATACCACTTTAGAAAGATGACTTAAGTTTCTTTTATGATTATCATCAGAAGCACTTATAAGAAATAACCGAAGTTAAGTTTTGCTTGTTCACAATATAAGCTAGATTTAGTTTTGCTTACATGGCTTAAATGGTTTTGTCTGTTTGGGGATTTTCAAGCCTGGTCTCCATTTTATTTTAACACCTCCTTCCCTTCTTCCCCCTCCCTCTCTCTCTTCTTCCCTTCTCTCTTTCTCTCTCTTTCTTTCTTTCTCTCTCTTAAATTCTGGCATGCACCTGATTAGCCAAGCTATTTGTCTCCACAGAATTAAATAAAAACAAATAGTCTACTTCATCCCTCCGTCTTTTGTTCCTGCTATTCCTGCCTTGCCTTACTCTGCTGCAGACATACTGGCTTTGGGATATTAGCGATTTCCCACTGGCTCTTATCTCCTCTAGGAACTCTCAGTTTACAGCTTTTTCCAAGGCAAATTCCCTAACCTCCTTCAAATATTTTATTCCCAAATCATCTTCTCAGTGACATCTACTCTGTTTGATTTAAAATGGAACTTCCCCAACTCCATTTCTCCTTTCTCTTTTGCCTTGATCTGTTTTTTTTCCATAGTATTTAACCCTTCACAGATATCATGTTATTTAATTTTATATTATTTTTATTTTTTCATATCTGTCTCTATCCCCTCCCATCAAAAGATACACTAGAATATAAGTTTCGTGAATACAGAGATTTTTGCCTGTTTTGTTTACCATTATATTCCAAGTGTCTGGAAAAATTCCTGGCACAGTAGAGGTTCTAGATAAAGATAGATATTTATTGATTTATGGAAAAAATAAATGTCACAACAGGGAAAATAAACAACAAAACTTCAACTCCACTCTCAGAAGGTGATCCTAGTGGACTCTATATAAGGAAAAGTCTACCAGTGAGAATAAACTGCTAAGGAAGGCAAGCTAACAAATGGAAACTTGTGAGATTCACTATTCTTATTTTGGAGGCTATTAAATATTATATTTTTGAGGCAGTGGTCACGGCACTATGCATCTCTTTCTTTGGATAATTTTTTAACACAATTGTTGTATCAGGTATTTTGAAAATGGTTAAATTTATTAATTAGACCAGAAATTGTCAAACTATAATCTGTGAGCCAAATCCTACCCACTGCCTGTTTTTCTGCCATCTGTGAGCTAAGAATGATTTTTACATTTTCATAGTTGAAAAATATTAAAAAATAATATTTCACAGCATGTGACTATCATATAAATTCAGTTCAGTGCCCATAAATAAAGTTTTATTGGAACATAATCACACTCATTCATTTCTGTGGCGTCTATGACTGTTTCTTGTGATAAAATAAAATTCATGAGTCCATATGATATAATAAATAACAAAATAAATTAATAAATAGAGAATAGATAAAAATCCCCTACAGAAGAATTTCAAATATTGGTGACAGAAAGAAAGCAGCAAATGGAAAAGTAGTAGGCATGGATGTAGAAATTAGTGGACAAAAGTTTAAGCAGAAATAGGGTATTTGTATAGTCTCAAGATATCTCCTACAAAATATTTGGTAATTAAAAAGGGAAAACAGCAACTTGACAAAACCCAAGCAAACACCACTTTTGCCAAGTGGTCAAGTGCAAGGATAACATCACCAGTAATAAGATACAGATATCATGTACCCCTGATATGATGCACTAGGAAAGGCATACGATCTCTGAGATATCTTTCGCAATAATGCGTAACCTCAATCTAATCAAAATAAAACATCAGACAAACCAAACTAAGGGACATTCTATAAACTGACCAGTACTCTTCGGAAGTATAAAGTTTTTTTAAAGAAAAGTCTGAGGCGCTCTCCTATGTTAGAGGAGACTAAGGAGACATAACAACTGAATGCAACGTGATATCCTGGACTGGATCCTGGGACAGAAAAGGACAATATTAAAAAAAAAAAAAAGAAATTCACATAAATTATGTATTTCGGTTAATATTGAATAGCATTGTATCAATGTTAATTTCTTAGTTTTGATAAATATTCTGTGGTTAAGTTGTTAGCATAAAGGGAAGCTAGTGGAAATGTATATAGAAACTCTGTATACTATCTTTACCAACTCTTCCGTGAATTGAAAATTATCTAATCATAGAAAGTTTGTTTTAATGCTCCATATTACTCTTTTCCCTTTTGCCCAAGAGGGCCCTAACAGTACTGAGGAGGGTGACAGTTACACCATAGTTCCTTATTGAGCAAGCAGAGAATGGAAAAACCAGCCCAGATAACACTTAAGCTGCTTCCTAAGCTTCCTGACACTTTCTATTCCCTTCAGGAACAGACATAGCCAGAGAGAAAAATGAGCAGAGGGAGAAAGTCAGAGTGGCTTATCTTCTTTTCATGCCCAGAAGGAAGAAGAAAGGCAGCTCTTAGAAACCAGAGAGAAAAGCTGAATGTGATGTATTATTCCCAAACTGTCTCTATTTCTTTTTATTTTTTTTACTTTCTTTTTAAATATCTTTATTGGAGTATAATTGCTTTACAATGTTGTGTTAGTTTCTGTTGTACAACAAAGTGAATCAGCTATAAGTATACAAATATCCCCATATCCCCTCCTTCTTGAGCCACCCTCCCACCCTCCCTATCCCACCTCTAGGTGGTCACAAAGCATCGAGCTGATCTCCCTGTGCTATGCAGCTGCTTCCTTCTAGCCATCCATTTGACATGTGGTAGTGTATATATGTCCATGCCACTCTCTCACTTCATCAGAGCTTCCCCTTCCCCCGCTGTGTCCTCAAGTCCATTCTCTAGGTCTGTGTCTTTGTCCCTGCCCTGCCACTAGGTTCATCAGTACCATTTTTTAAGATTCCATATATATGTGTTAGCATATGGTATTTGTTTTTCTCTTTCTGACTTACTTCACTCTGTATGACAGACTCTAGGTTCATCCACATCACTACAAATAACTCAGTTTTGTTCCTTTTTATGGCTGAGTAATATTCCATTGTATATATGGGCCACATCTTCTTTATCCATTCATCTATTGATGGACATTTAGGTTGCTTCCATGTCCTGGCAATTGTAAATAGTGCTGCAGTGAACATTGTGGTACATGTCTCTTTTTGAATTATGGTTTTCTCAGGGTATATGCCCAGTAGTGGGATTGCTGGGTCATATGGTAGTTCAATTTTTAGTTTTTTAAGGAACCTCCATACTGTTCTCCATAGTGGCTGTATCAATTTACATTCCCACCAACAGTGCAAGAGGGTTCCCTTTTCTCCACACCCTTTCCAGCATTTATTGTTTGTAGATGTTTTGATGATGGCCATTCTGACTGGTGTGAGGTGATACCTCATTGTAGTTTTAATTTGCATTTCTCTAATGATTAGTAATGTTGGACATCTTTTCATGTGTTTGTTGGCAATCTGTATATCTTCTTTGGACATACAGATTGTTTCTTTTTAAATAATAATTATTTTATTGTGGGAGGAATACTCTTCAAATAACAAAATCTAGGCATTGTACTAAATAGCAATTCAAACAAGCTCAGCATATTTATCATTTTACTCTTGTTCCTCATAGATGTTTAAATAGAATAAAAGCAAATGGCAATCTGATTCCCTCATTTACATGGAGAAGATGGGAATAACATTGCCTGGAATATCAATTAATGAAAGTTAGGTTTCCAAAGAGCAGAGATGATATTATTTTTAAATCATCTTATTAGAACACAGGGGGAAAGATTTTTGATTTACATGTATATTTCAGACCACAAATTATCAATAGTTCTTTGACTTCATTATTTTCATCTAAAACCAGACAGAATGGGAGTGGATATGTAGGAAAACAATGTGAGTATTTGCATTCTGACCTATGACTATCATCAGCAAGTAGTTTAAGCAAAAGCAAAATCCACTAAGTAGCAAAGTAATTAATCACAAACCTCTACCTAAATCACTGGCAATTTCTTGTCATCTGAAGTGAGTGACCCTTTTCCCTCTAAGTCCCACAATAAGGATAACAAATTCTGAAACTTATAAGGGCAAGCAGATAAAATAATCGAGTGAATTAGGCAGTGGTAAGCACTGTGGCAAACAGAAGAGCCCTTATCTCAGCATAAAACGGCAGCCACTAATAGGTGAGAGCTAACTGTTGCCTTACAGGAAGGTAAGCACAATGTTTTCAGATTTTTTTTTTTCAAGAGAAAGCAAAACCCCAAAATTTTATATGAAATCTCTTCAGCCTGTGACTCCTTTTCCACAGGAGTGTTAGTGCTACTAGGCATATATAGTCTTTGTTTCTTGTCCAACAGAAGAATAGGCAGCAGGGACACTGAAATCCTAGGGGAGTAAGAGGATGGGGATTCGTCCTTAGAAGAAGACTATACACTTGTTAGAATTTGTTTTTTAAATCTTTGTTCAAAGAAGAATGGGTAACGAAAGCTTAAGAAAGGTTTTATTTGCTGTAGAACACCTTAAGGATATTGATACACTAAAGTGCATGTAAATCTCCAAGAGGAGATTATCATATTCAATTTTTTCCTAAACCTTTCAAAGTATGAAGAGATATTTTATGGCTTTGAGAATACTAAAATGCCATGTATCTAAATTCATCTGCATTTATATATATTACATATATTTATGAAGTTTTGTTTTCTGGGTATTTATGTACATTTGAGCACACATGCATTTTCTTGGCCTTCTCATGTTTCAGAATTGCCATCTAAGTTTGGTAAAGTGTGACCAGCAGATTGTTTTACCCTGGGCAAATGTGACTAGTAATCTTGAGTTGGGGTAAAGCAGATGTTTGCAGGGCTTTTGCTCAAATTTCTGATTTTGGTACTTCAGCCTGTTCTTTATGCTATGATTATACTGCAGTACTCTATAATCATGCCTCATCAATTCACGCTGGTTCAATGTATCCTTAGCATGTTTCTTTTGTGAACCTCCCTTGTCATTGCCCTACTACAGCTGGGTATGTTAGCCTGCTGAGATTCAAGTCTCTGCATATGTCCTTCTGAGAGCAATCGCCATCTCAGTGTATTTAGATAAGTATATGTATGTATATGTACTTTTGATTCTTTTGTTTGAAACAAAACTTTTATGTTATTGATAGGCAAAATTTGACATACGTTACAAGTAAAAATCTCACTGTGATGCAATGAAAGCCTTTAACTGGTAATCTGGATATCTTGACTTTAGTTTTTGTGTTGCCATTTGTTAGTTATAATACATTCACAAGGCCAAACATAGATACCCTCTGTTTCTTTATCTGTGAAAAGAGAAAATCATACTAAATGTTCTGTGATCACAAAGGTTGTGATATTCAAAGGCAGTGGTTTTCAATTAAGAAAGCATTAAAATCACTTGTGGGGCTTGTTAAAACACAAATTGCTGGGACCCAACACCAAAGATTTGATTTAGCAATTCAGGGGTGAGGATCATGAATTCACATTTTTCACAAGTACTCAGGTAATGATGATGGTTTTCCAGAACACAACTTTTGTAGCACTACTCTATGAAACATCAGGCATTGGCATGATGTTATGTTCAACTCTTCACGATACACTAGCTGAGTAATATTTCCTGATTCTATACCACTTTACTAATTTTAGAAGACTGCATGGGTTGGGAACATAAGGCACAACAGTATAATGGGAAGAATAAGGACTTTGAAGTCACTTATACTTGAGGTTGACTCTCATTTATCTCTGTAAACATTTTGAACCTCAATTTCTTCATTTCTAAAATAAGAGGACTAACATTTGTTTCATAAAGATACTATAAGTGTTAAATATGTGTAAATATGTGCATTACATTTAGATTTTATTTCCTCCTTCCTTCACCACCTTCTTCTTAATTCCTTGTTCTCATTTTACTACAAAGATCACTTGTCCACAATTCAGGTAGCTAACACAATAAGAAAATTTAGTTATTTCAATATTTAATAGAAGCCTATTTGTCTAGGCATGTACAAGGGATAGGGAGACTAGCTGATAAGAAAATATAATGACAGTGATTAATACACACCACCTGTTCTCAGAAAGTTTCATTCTGATAGATATCATAGAAGCACTAAGGAAGGGTACCAAGCCCAACTTCGCAATTTGAGAGGGGGTGAGATGGCAGTGTCACAGAATGCATCTTAGAAAGGATTCTGCCTTTACTTATCTTTAAAATGAGTTTGAGCAGTGAGCTAAGAAAGGTTTTTCAGAAAGGTCTATAAAATATAATAGCGGCATAGGCATGAACTATCTGTCTCTGGAACTTAAGTATATGTAATATGTGTATATTTATGTGTGTATATATATATATTTATATATAGCTTGTTAAGCATGTGTATTTTGATTTTCTATCAACGTAGCGAACAAACTAACAGCAATCATTTACTTGTTCATGATTATACAATTAGGGCAGATTTTGGCAGGGATGGATTATCTGCTACATAAGCATCGCTCATGTGACTGGCAGTTGGAGCTGGTCACTGGCTGGGAGCTCAGCTGGAGCTCTTAGCTAGGAGTTGGGATTCTCCTCCATGTGGACTTCTCCACGTGGCTGTCTGGTCTATCTCAAAACTGGATTCCAAGAATGAGTGTTACTGACAAGGGTGAAAGCAGAAGCAAAGCTCTTTAAGCCTGCCTTTTGGATTTGAATCTTAGCCACTTCTGTAAAGACATTGTGCCTCAATTTCCTCATCTTTTGAATGGGACTAGTAAGCTTACATCATAGACATGATGCAAGGAGTAATATATGTAAACCAGTTAATTGCATTTAGGTATTAGGTAAACAGCATGACTTCTGCCATATTCTAATGGAGAAATGCAGTCATGAGGGTATGGTGATGGTTACGGTGACTGGACCCTACCTCTCAATGGGAAGAGTACAAAGATTTTATGGCCACCTCTCATTACCACAGTGAGACAAAGAGTAGCAGGGCTAAAGAAGGTGACAGATATCAGAATATGGAGAACTTCATAAACAATGCTAAGTGCTTAACTTTCATCTTGAAGCTAAAAGAAAGTCATTTTAAACAGTGGAGAGACGTGCACCTATTTGGTTTGTAATTAGATTATTTTGACAACATTGTGGGCATGGGTTTGAGAAGGGTACAACTGGAGTAAAGGAAATCAGTTTTAAGCTGCTGCAAGTTTTTAGATGCCTGGGCATAAAAATCAATCTGGGAGAACAGTTGTAGCAAAGAAAGTGACAGAATGGAGATACAGATTTATAAATTGGAGATAAAGGCTGGAGACGAAGGGGTTTGTTTTTGGAGAACTCTAGGGAAGGCAGCCTGAATATGCCTGGTGGTGAGGGAGGAGGGCGAGCTGTGGGAAGATGATGTATCTAATTTTGGGTTTAAAGGTGAATGAGAGATTTCAGAGAGAGTGGTACTATTTTGAGTTCAAACTTGTTGAACTCCTGCTTTGTAGGCAGATGGTCCAGAAAGAAAATATAGCCTCACAAAATAGTCTACTATTTGTGGCGTGTTAAAAGAGACTTTTTTTTTTTTTAGAGAAGACCATAAATTATTGAATTAAATTTCTAAAGGAGAACAGCTAAAATACACCTATGTATTAGAATTAAGAGAGAATATAGTACTTTCTCTATTTGTTTAAATGTTAATTGCTAATTAGAAATGCATGAATTTACATTAACCTATTCCTAGGAAATGAGTCTATATTCTTGCAGTGACTTCTATTTTAAAGGTTCTGTGGAGGTTGGTACATTGGCTGGGTTTATTTGCCCTTCATTGATTTGTACATCTTACACAAAAGAGATACCAAGATTCTTGCCTCTGCTGTTTTTCACAGTATCCATGAGTAGTTTGCTGCTTCTTCAACAATAGACTCAAAAGGATTGCTATTGACTCCCTTATCTCCTCAATCCATCCTCAGCCACTCCCCTTTAGAGTAGTGATTTTTTTTTTAAGGAAAAACTCATGTAAATCTGTCACGTGTCAAAATAGGTTGATACCTGCTGTCTTTTAAATGTCTTAACTAAGAATAAAATATTTACACTATAGAATTGCTCTCTCCCATATCCTATTTTGTACTGCAAGTATTCCAGCAAAAACCCAGCTGTTTTTACCTTACAATAATTTATATGTCCTATCAATATGTTTCATGCACATGCTAATGAGTTAAATTGTATCCATAAGAACTTCTGTGAAATCTAAGACCCTTCTGCTTTGCCTTCTTCTGGCTCCATTTGCCATTCTTATTTAATCCCACTCAGGGGAAGTAAACTCATTAGCCTGTTTTGAATACAATTCTTCTAATTTGTATAACCAAAATGCTATTTTTATTGTATTAATTTTATTTTTTTCAAGCTTTATTGAGATAAATTGACATATCACATTGTGTAAGTTTAAGGTATACTACGCAGTGATTTGATAGACATATATACTGCGAAATGATTGCCACAGTGAGGGTAGTTAACAAATCTATCACCTCACGTAATTACTTTTTTCTGTGTGTGGTAAGAACTTTTAATATCTACTATCCTAATAATTTTCAAGTACAAAATACAGTATTGTTAACTATAGTCACACTGCCTTACATTGCATCCCCAGGACTTATTCATCTTATAACTGGAAGTTGGTACTCTTTGACCACCTTCACCCTTTGCCCTTGGTAATAAGAATTTACTCTCTGTTTCTGTGAGTTAGGGTTTTTTAGATTCCAGGTATAATTGAGGTCATATAATATTTGTCTTTCTCAGTCGGATTTATTTCAGTTTGTATAATGCCCTCAAAGTTCATCCATGTTGTTGCAAATGGTAGGATTTTCTTTTTTTTATGGCTAAATAATACATATTTGCAGTTTTCATTCTTTCACCATTGACTATGATGTTAGCTGTGGGCTTTTCATAGATGGATTTTATTATGTTGAGGTAGTTTTCTTCTATTCCTAGTTTGTTAAGTGTTTTTATCATGAAAAGTTCTTGAATCTTGTCAAATGCTTTTTTTCTTCATCAGTTGAGATAATTATGTGGTTTTTGTCCATTCTATTATGTGCTATATTACACTGATTGATTTTCATTTTTACTTCATATGTTGAGCCGTGCTCACATTCCAGGAATAAACCTCATTTTGTCATGTAGTATAATTCTTTTAACGTGCTGCTGAATTCAGTTTGCCAGTGTTCTGTTGAGATTTTTACATAAATATCCATTAGGAATATTGGTTTGTAGTTTTCTTGTATTGTCTTTGTCTGGCTTTGGTATCTGAGTAATGATGTCCTTATAAAATGAGGACTTGTTTCTTTCTCTTCAATTTTTGGGAAGAGTTTCAAGAGCACTCGTGCTAATTTTTCAAATGTTTGGTTAATTTTTATAGTGAAGCCGTCTGATCCTGGGCTTTTATTTTTGGGGGCAGGGGTGGCTTTTGATTTTGATTGAAACTACTTACTAGTTACTGGTTTGTTCAGATTTTCTATTTCTTCGTAATTCAGTCTTGGTAAGTGGGTGTTTCTAGGAATTTATGCACTTCTTTTAGGATATCAAATTTTTTGGTGTCCAATTGTTGATAATATTATCTTATAATTCATTTTCCTTCTGTGTCATCGGTTGTAATGTTTTAATATATTGTGTACCCATTAAGATAGATTTATAGTTTAAAAAAATATTTTTGTCACTTAAATTCTAGGCACCAAAGTTACGGTAACACAGGTTACTACGTCAGTCCATGTATTACCTTTACTGTAAAACTTTATATTTCCATTTGGCTTCATGTTGCTGTCTAACATCCTTTTGTTTCATCTTAAAGGGGTTCCCTTTAGTGTTTCATGTGGAGTTAGCCTGTGGCAATAAACTGTCTAACTTTTTGTTTATCTAGGAAAATTTTAATTTCTTGTTCGTTTTTGAAGGACATTTTTTCTGGATATAGTATAATATTCTTTGTTGACAATTTTATTCTTTCAGCATCTAAGTGTGTTATCCCAATCTGTTCTGGCCTATAAAATTTATTCTGAGAAATCTGCTGATAAGCTTATGGAAGTTTTTCTTTTATGTGATGAGTTACTTTTTTCTTGCTGCTTTCACGATTCTTTGTGACTTTTGGTCGTTTTATTATAATGAATGTGTATCACTGTGGTCCTATTTGGATTTATCCCAAATGGAGTCTTTGAGCTTCTTGAAATTATATGTCTATTTCTTTCATCAGATTTTGGAAGTTTTCAGCCATTATTTTTTATTTATTTATTTTTTAACATCTTTACTGGAGTATAATTGCTCTACAATGGTGTGTTAGTTTCCGCTTTATAACAAAGTGAATCAGCCACTAGCCATTATTTTTTCAGAGAAGTTTTCTATCCCTTTTTGTCTCCTCTCCTTCTGGGATTTCCATAATGTGTATTTTAGTCCACTTGATGGTATCTTATAAGTCTCTTAGATTTTCTTCTTATTTCTTAATTCTATTTTCTTTTTCCTCTTCTGATTTAATGACTTCAGATGACTTTTGTTCAAGTGTGATCATTCTTTATTCTGCCTGAACAAGTCTGCTATTGAAACCCTCCAGTGAATTTTTTAGTTTTTTTCAACTCCAGAATTTTTGTTTTATTCTTTTTATAGTTTCTTTTTGTTGGTATTCTCATTTTGTTCATGCATTGTTTTCCTGGTTTCAATTATTTGTTTATCTGTAGTCTCTTGAAGTTTGTTAACTATTCGTATGACAGTTACTATTAAATTATTTGTTAGGTAGCTCATAGATCTGTATTTTTTAAGGTTTGGTTTCCATAATTCTATTTTTTTCCCTTGATTGGGCCATATTTTACTATTTCTTTATATGCCTTTTAATCTTTTTCTGGGATATGGGCATTTGAAGAAGACAACCTCCTCTGTAGTCTTTGCATACTTGCTTTATGAAGGAAAAAACCTTTGCCAGTCAGCCTGGCTAAAGGTTTTAGGACCTCTCAAATCTTTTCTGATCTCTTGTTCCCCTTGGAATCTGTCTGTGGAACTGCAGCTCTTACATGCAGTGGTGCTTGCCTATTTTTAGTGGCTTCCAAATTCTGCCACTATTCCCTAAGTGCTCCAAAACAGGCAAGATAAACGCCATTCCATCAGGCAGGCTCCCAACAAGCTAGAATGTTGGATGCACTCTTGTTTCCATCCAATGGGAGAGCCCAAGTATGGTAGGTTTCCTCTGGTTGCATGCATTATACTGTGTAGGTGGACAGACACAAATGGGTATTTAAAACTCCATGAATTTTCAAACCTGTTTTGCTGGAATTCCTTCTTGATTTTACATATACCTAAGTTCTATAGCTTGTCAACTACTCTCTAGGGTTCTGGTCTTATATACTGTTACCTCAATGTCTTTGTGGGGGAAGGAAGGTCTGTAGCATTCTATTCTGCCATCTTTCTGACATCTCTCTTCTATCAACATCTTTTGATTTCCTGGACTGCAGCCATAATTTCTTCTATTGCATATTTTCTTTCTTGGCTTATTTTCTAGTGTTGGAGTAACCCTGAATTTACTTTTGCAGAATGGATATAGGGTGGAGTGTGGAGTATATGTGTGGAAGAGTGATGAGATTGACTATTCAGCTATAGATTCTCAAATAATATTCAGATTTCATTTCTCTCCTTACTGCTACCTGCCTTTTTGTATTCCCAGACATCCTGGGCATTCTTTAGCTTTCTAGGGATTAGAAAGTCAAATTTTCTGAAAGCTCTCCATCAGTAACTGCTTTTTCATTCACTCTTCATCTTCCAAAACGTTAATAAAATTATGTGCAATGATGTTCACATATTGTTCATTTTTTCTGGTGAATTTTCTTACATATTTTGTTTTATTAATCTTATTTTAATGGGGTCTTGGGAAGGAGATCCCATTGACTGCTACTCACTCAGTCTACCAACTTGAACTAGTTCTCATTTTTTCTTTGTGGACTTTTTATATGAATTGTTCAGTTCATCAAATATTTATTAAGCAAGGTTAGCTTGCTTCATGCTTGATAATATGAGATCAAAGATATTTTCAAATATGAGAATATGAGTTCAAAGATTATGTTAGAAAACATGAGTTCAAAGTTATTTGAGAACTTTGTAGTCTAGTCCAAAAAAAAAAAAATGCATGAACAGGTACTTGCCATTCAATATAGTACTAATATTAACTGTAATTTTGAGTACTTCCTATGTGTTAAGCATTGAAAGGTATATTATGTTAAGCCTCAGAATAATGATAGCTAGCCACATACTTTTTAGAATACATACAGGAAGACCTATGGATATTTTGTAATCAGTTTCAAGAGATTCATTGAACTCATGAAGCTAATCTATGGGCCTGGATAGATCCCAGATTAAATGTCCTTAACATAAATATTTTCCATTCATTTGTTTACTAGAAAATTCTTATTGAGTACCTAAAACAAGCCAGGCATTATTCCAATATGGGGGAGATATAGCAGTCAATGAAACAGACAAAAGTATCTGCTTTGTTGAAGTTTATAATCTAGAGTATATAGTATGGTATATCAGAGTATGATGGGTGCTATGGAGGAAAATAAATAAGGAAAGGAGTTTGGTGCATGATCGGGGGAGTCAGTTTTAAATAAATAGCCAGAGAAGACAAGACTGAGAAAATGACATGAGCAAAGGCTTGAATGAGACAGGGAGCCAGCCTCCTGGCAACTGGTGCAGAACATAGCAGGTGATGGAGCAGCAATGACATAACCCCGAGAAAAGAGAATGCCTGGCATGTTTGAGAATCAGCAAGGTTCCTTAAAAAACTAAAAATAGAACTACCATACGACCCAGCAATCCCACTACTGGGCATATACCCTGAGAAAACCATAATTCAAAAAGAGTCATGTACCACAATGTTCACTGCAGCTCTATTTACAATAGCCAGGACATGGAAGCAACCTAAGTGTCCATCATCGGATGAATGGATAAAGAAGATGTGGCACATATATATAATGGAATATTACTCAGCCATAAAAAGAAATGAAATGGAGGTATTTGTAGTGAGGTGGATGGAGTTAGAGTCTGTCATACAGAGTGAAGTAAATCAGAAAGAGAAAAACAAATACCGTATGCTAACACATATATATGTAATCTAAAAAAAAAAAAAAAAGGTCATGAAGAACCTAAGGGCAAGACAGGAATAAAGATGCAGACCTATTAGAAAATGGGCTTGAGGATATGGGGAGGGGGAAGGGTAAGCTGGGACAAAGTGAGAGAGTGGCATGGACATATATACACTACCAAATGTAAAATAGATAGCTAGTGGGAAGCAGCCGCATAGCACAGGGAGATCAGCTTGGTGCTTTGTGATCACCTAGAGGGGTGGGATAGAGAGGGTGGGAGGGAGGGAGACGCAAGAGGGAAGAGATATGGGGATATATGTATATGTATAACTGAGTCACTTTGTTATAAAGCAGAAACTTACACACCATTGTAAAGCAATTATACTCCAATAAGGATGTTAAAAAAAAAAAGAAAAGAAAGAGAAAAAATAAAAAAATTAAAAAATAAATAAATGTACTATGTCTTTTATGTCATTCGGACACCCTTGCCTCTGGATCTTCTATCATCTCTACATCTTTCCGATTTTTCTCCAGTGAAAGAATACAGTGAGATTGTTATTTTTTGAGCCTTGCTTCAGGCACATGCACACAAGACAGTTGTGTGAAATTTCTTCCCAGAGATCTAAGGGAAAGATACACTAGAAAGCAGGCTATTGTCACAGGATGTTGTGAAACCAGCTTGTTCTCTTTCTCTTCCTGACCCTGGAATGTGTGTAATCACAGCAATGTCTGTAGTTTGAGTCGTAAGATGAGACATCAGGATGACTCTCATATTTACTTTGGCACCTTTTCTGGAAGCTCTGCTTATTCTTTATTCTCTTGACGTGTTTACTGCTTGTTATATATCATTGTATATTTTAATGTTTCTTCTGCGCCCTAGAGATTTTAGGAGTCACATCCCAAGTTCTATCACTTTGTTATTGTACTAAAAATGCCTACCGTTTTACTGATATCTTTGTAGGTGAAACTGAAATTATGACAAATAATTCTCATACCAAATGTTGTGCACTCGGCCTTCACACTGTTTTAATGAAATTGAACAATTTCTAATAATTAAAAACAGGGAGATTTCATATGAAAAATGAAGGAGCTGCAAGCACCCAAAGCAACAATGACCCAAAGCTCAGTGGCCACTGTCCGTCTTGAGAAAGCATATGCTGTCCTGTTCACTGTTTGTCCTGCCCTTTCACTCCTTTATGCTACTTCCTGGTGGAGCCAGGTGTTTGAGTTTATGACCATTAATGTGATGCATTTAGTCATTTCAGTAGAGAGAACATTTTGCTTAATTAGGTTTGTTAAATTGCTTAATGGTCTTTGAGAACTACATAAAGATACTGAGTACCCACAGGGCAAAGATAAGTAAATTCATAAATCTAGGTGTATTCTCAGAAAACACATAGCTGTGGAATCCACATAGCACTTAAGATAGTCCATATACATCTCAGAGTCAGTTTAGTGTATGGAGGTTCCCAAAGCTAAAGCTGCTTCCAGCAACCAGATTGTGTAGCTGCTGTGACAGCATCATTCTCATTATATCAATCTATTATGGTTAATCATTCTTAGACTACCTTTATGCAGAAAGAGTTAAAGTGCTTTGAATTGGTGTAGCTAGGAAATAGTGAAAAGAGACTGGTAAGAAAAGGTTACCTAATCAATAAAGGAAATGAAATATTGTCTTTATCAGATACATTTCTCCACTTGCAAGACTATCTGTACTATTTAGATTAATAATAAGCTCTTTGACTCTACAATAATTGCATTTATATTAAACATTAACATTCTCATTTTTAATTCCTAATATTGACCTCAACTTTAACTATGTTCCCAAACTAAGATTTTTATTGTTATCCAGTTTTTATTTACATTTAACTTCGAAAGTTTACTGAGATGGAGACCTTGGGTTTACGTTTTATGAAACAGTGGCTATATTTTAGGTTTGACATTAGTAATCCATAAAAGAAAAGAATTTTGTGACTAGAAGCTGCATAGTAGGCTTCATGATAGGCAACTAATCAGTTATTATTATTTTGTAAACCGTGTGACCTAAAAATGTGCTAATAAATGTAATCCATACTTTATAAACTTAATTAAAATGTGTCTTGTGCATACATACATATGCATGTACATACACACACACATACAAAAAGTTTCATGTTGTTAGGTGCAAAAAAAGATGATTGGAATTACATGTAGCTTATTTTGAAGACTGTTGATATCTATAGGATATTTAACTTTCCAGAGCAGAACCATGAAATTTCTGATGTTAATTTAAGAATTCTTTTATTAACCCTAGTACAATTTTATTGTTTTCATTTTATTGGTTCTAATGTTTCTTTATAAATGTATATATAGGAATTGTAATGCTATTGTATATAATCCAAAATTTCCTATGAGTATTTTAAAACTATGGTGTTTATGCTGAGAGCTGTAGCTATTAGTTGTTTAAAATCTATTTTAAAACTCAACTCTTAAGCTGGTTCCTTGGTTTTACAATTGATATTCTTGTGTTTTTTTTTAAGAGACACTGTTGAAATCTGTACAGAATAATAATTTTATTTTCTTCTTTTCAACATTTACACTGATTGCTACTTTTTCTCCTTCATTTGCACTAACTATTTTAGTAGTTAATACTATTTTAAATAGTAGTAATGGTACAAAATTTTTGTCTTATTCCTATGCTACTTTAAAATCATTTGTAGTCTTATTCAACATAAAGTGTTTTTTTAAATCACTACACATGGTGAATTTTATTAAATTCATTTTTACGTCCATGAAGATAATTTTTGTCTCTTGTTGGACCTTTGACTAATAAAAGTTTTACATTCTATTTTTAGATTTTGTAATAGTAAGCTATTGTAGTACTGTTACCATGATCTCTTGCTGATATAATATTGTTTCATTTTTGTATCTAATTGCCTTTTAATTAAAACATCAATATTCACAAGTAACATTGCTCTAAATCAGTCTTTTCTAAACAATTTTTAGTCTTTGAAATTTGTTCAGATGAAATGCTATAGGGAAATCCACCTTGTAAAAGAGATGAACTTGGAAATGTTATGGATGAAGGAGATTTGTGAGAAGGAAGAGGCTCCTTCCTTTTCTCTTTTTATTCACTGACTAGGGTCTGAAGAGCCATTTGTCCTTCTTCCATCTGGGTGTTTATGTTTACTAAATATTATTTGACTTCTTTATTGTTCTAATCATTGAATTCATTGGTTAACTTTAAGTATGTATTCCTTCTAATTCAAAGATGAAAGTATTTTTAACTGAGCAGTTTTTAATATAGCTTTGGATTCATACCAGAAATTTTGACATGCCATTATTTCTTGTAAATACACAATTACAATTTTGTGGTGTGGGGGGGAGTTGGTCAGAAATATTATTTAAAAGAGTTAAAATATTTTCAGGTGGTTGGGTTTTTTCTCTTGATACCTTTAATAATAATTTTAATGTTAACACACTCTAATTACAAAAAACAACCTATGCATTTTCCGCTATCTGAAATGGTTGAGTTTAATAGCCTAAAACAGATATTATTTTTGTAAATTGTTTAAGGATATTTACAAAGCAGTTATTCTCTCTGGAAGGATTTAGAATTTGATACAAAAACAAATATTTATCTGAATAATTCAGAATCAGTGACTTATTATTTATTTAGATATTAACTTATTTATCCAGAGGGAGGAAGTGTGATAAAATCTCGTACCACAGAATTTATGTTAATTTTTGTTATATTTCTAAGGTTATTATTTGTTAGCTGTTCACTGTCATTCTGTCAATTCTTTACTTAGCTTGTGGAAGTTTATGGCATTATAATATAGATTATACCCTCTATAAAAATCAAACAGTGGTACCTTTTAATGAGTTTTACCTTTAATTTTTTTTTCTTGTGGCAGTAGTGGAGATACCCAAATGTCCTTTAGTTGCATTTCTTTAGTATGTATTTTCTATTATTTTATATTTAATCTTTAGCATCCAATTTGTTCTAAGTGGGTAATAATAATATGTGGATCTGCTTCAGCTAATTTGTGAGGCCTTGTCTTTCAACGTTGATTTTATTCCTTTTATATATTTTATAAAAACTGACTTTTTAAATCTCATTTGTTATCACATAATTTGCATGTCTGTTTTTACATATAGTTTACATTTACTCTGCATGCTTTAAGTTTCTCATCCTATTTTTAAGTATACTAGTAATAGTACCTAATAAACAGATAATTTATCCTATATATTTTAATAGTGTTACAACAAAAAGGTATCCTGAGTATCTATGGTATAAATTAAGACATTAAGCATCCTATTTCTTTTTTTTCTTGCTCATATCCTATTTTCTATTTTTATTAGCATAATATGGGATTTCAGACTCATTATTAACTGTTTTCATGTTCTTATTGTTGAATTCCTTAGTTTGCAAGAGTTATTTATTAAATTTTCAACTTGTTTAAAAACTATTTATAGTTTAGTGTCAATGGTTTTAAAAAAATCTCTCCACCCTTCTTGATAAGCCATGAGTCCCAGTTTTATCTCATTTGACTCAGATCTGTATCAACTGGATCATAATCATAGGTAAACACAAAATCAGAGTTAAGGTTGGTTATATACTTTTTGAATCTTTATTAGATCATTTTTTGAAACATAAATATCTATACCAATTAGTTTTATTTCACATAAATCACTTCAAAACTGAGTGGTTTAAAACAACAACGATTTATTTAGTGCATGATTCTGCTGGGCATTTCTTTGGTTATGAGTCAAGCTCAGTTGATTTAGGCTGATTCCGCTCAGCTGGTTAGTCTTAGGTGGCCTTAGCCACATGACTTGCAGTTGGTTGGCTGTAGGCTGTGGCCAAGTGGGTGACTAGGACCACTTGTCTCTCCTATGCATCTGGCTAGCCCATACTTCTTACAGGGCAGCTAGGTTTCAAGAGAGGATAAACCCTAAAGCACAATTACTTTTTAAGAGCTTGAACCTTATTTGCTGATGTCCCATTGGAAAGCAAAGAGAGTCAGACTGAGAGAGCTCTCAAAATTCTCTAACCAGGGGAGGGATACAGGGATAGGAATAATTTTTGGCAATTTTTTGCAATTATTCTACACAAAAGATTACAGACTATGTTTACTTCCTTTTATTTTACAGTATTTTTTATAGACTAAAATATGTTTATCCTTTCTTCCTTCCTCTTTTCCTACTTTATTTTTTCAATTTCTTCTTATTTTCTCTTGAATTTATATATATATATGTATACCTCATGTTGGATATATTAGTAATTAGTGATGGTGTATTCTTGTTGAAATTTCCTCACTGTTTACCTAGTTGCTGTTTTAGTACTCTCCTCAGACATTTAGCTGGACGGCTTGTAGGCATAAATTTACATTTCCTATACAGCAATTTAACAGAATGACTCTAATGGCAAGGGAACCAGAGCTCTGGGCAGTTCCAGCAGAGGATTTTCATTTCTGCATAGTTTATTCTCTGTGTTAATGAAGTGGCTGCCCTGGGAACAAGGTTTCTGCCTTTAGCTTTATGACTGACCTGGCTTCCTTGCCAGCTACCTTTGTGTCTGTTTCCTAGTGAAGCCCAACCTCCTTTTTGGTGCATCAGGAAAAACCCGAACCACTTTGTCAGTCACTGCATAAGCCTGATTCTTCCCTATTCAGCTGATTTTGAATGCTTTTGCTACTCTGCCGGTAGAATAATTCCAATTGCTGCATGCTCTGTCTGGCCTGTGGTCTACTCATGCCTCCAGGCGTATGTGCTGTAAATTAGGAAAAGTTAGTGTGATCCTGCCAGGATATCGTATGCTTCCCTGGATGACACACTGCTTTCATAGAAAATGCAGTTACACATTGATTCTCTATGTTTGTCTCCACTCTAGCCCTATCTGTAGCATGACAGTAAATATTGCAATACCTCTTTGGATCGGGTTCTCTTGTTTTATATTTTCTCCTCAGGTGATCTCATCTGTATCCATGGCTTTATCATCTGTAGTCAAATCAATCATAAATTATTATATCCATTCAATACTCTTCCTATAAGCGAAGACCTGACAACTCGACATTTACTCTGCATGTTTTAAAACTATCACTGTCTGACTGTTTAGAACTATATTTGTTATTTCCCCTTCAGTCTATAGCCCTTTTCCCATATTTATGTAAAAGGGAATGGATAATGCAAGGAACCAGCTTTCTCCTTTTGCATTTCATTTTTACTTCACAAACAGAAACCGAGAAGTCAAGTACACCCTTGACACTCGCCTCTCCTCTTTGATGCTTCATATGTAACCCATCACAATATGCTGTTGATCTTTATGTTCTAAATATTTAATAAAAATTTCTCCAGTTTTCTTCATGTCCTTAAATCTAATGCAAATCATTTCTCTCCCCTTTGATATTTCAATACTTCCCTAGCTGCTTTACTTGAACTTGAACACTATGTTTAGTCTCCCTCCGTTTGTATGTGCTCCCCTTCAGTTTATTCTCAACACTTCAGCCACAATGATCCTAGTATTATAAATGGAAGCTAGTTCATGTCAGTCCTCTGCTTAAAATTCTTCAATGCTCCGTAAATCATTCTGAGTAAAACAGATATAACATCACCAACTAGGGGGAGGTACATGGTTGGCCCCTAATTATTTCTCTGAACATGTCTCCTATTGCTCCTCTCTTGTTTCCTGTGCTCCAACCGCACCATCCTCTTTCTGTTCCTTGAACACACCAGCCATGCTCAAAGCTTTAATGCACTCTTCCCTCCTGCCTGGAATACTCTCCCTGGAATACTCACAGGACCTCTTCCCTGGCCATCTCCAGGCTTTATGCATCCATTTCTTTTCAGTTAGGACTTCACTAGCCACTCTCTAAAACTACAAATCCCCCAACCCCATAATTCCTTTCCTCCTTCCCCATTTTAGTTTTCTCTTTAGCTTTTTCTGACATATTTTACTGAGAAGGCCAAGTGTTTTTCTGCTTTGTTCACTGTTATGTCACCCAGAACTGTTCCTGGAACATAGACATGGCTCAAGGAATATTTCTTTGAGTTCACTTTAATAGAATGAAAGAATAATAGAGTGTAAATGAACAAATGGTAAAATATAAATTCTTAACGTGGACCTAAATAGATGTGGTTTTAAATTCCAGGCCCATCACTTTGAGACTGTAGGTAAGTGATGACCTAAGCTTCAGTTTCCTTAGGAAAACAATTATAATATCTTTTAATAGGAACATTGTGATGACTAAGTGATGCTATCCTATAATATCCTTACCATAGCTCCTAGGATTTAGCAAGTGCTCAAAACTGTTGGCAATTTTAATTTACCTGTGGACTTAATGTGAATATGGTTAGACTGATTTGGGGGTCTATTACCATGTGTTTTGTTAAGGTTACTAAACTGAGAAATGTAATCAGTTTCTAAAATACATTGGCTTTTGAAAATTGTACAATACCAAACAATTTCTCTCAATTTCTGAAATATATGATTTTTTTCCATGAATATATTTTTAAATAACATCTCATGTCTTATTGAAGCTTTTAGCCTATAAAATATCAGAATGATATGTGTTCCTCCATATAATCCTGTCAAGTTTTCTTGAGGTCAACCTTTACCTTTCTTTGAGCTTATTTTAATAGAATCTCATCATATAAACTTCAAGTCCTCTTGCACAGAATATTATGTTTCTTTAGTTTACCAAAAATAAAAGTTTTAGAATTTTTTAAAAGAATTTTATTTATTTATTTATGGCTGTGCTGGGTCTTAGTTTCTGTGCGAGGGCTTTCTCTAGTTGCGGCAAGTGAGGGCCACTCTTCATCGCGGCGCGCGGGCCTCTCATTATCGCGGCCTCTCTTGTTGCGGAGCACAGGCTCCAGACGCGCAGGCTCAGTAGTTGTGGCTCACGGGCCTAGTTGCTCCGCGGCATGTGGGATCTTCCCAGACCAGGGCTCGAACCCGTGTCCCTTGCATTGGCAGGCGGATTCTCAACCACTGCGCCACCAGGGAAGCCCTAGAACTTTGTTTTTAAATTGCTCTCTTTGTTACAGTCTAATGAAGATTAAAATGCATTTTTAAAAAAAGTTACAATTTCTTCATACATATTTAACTTATAAACTTAAAAATTATATGTATAGATAAAGATAAGGGTTAAGAAAGGAAAAGTTAAAGAGCATTTGTTTCAATATAAGTAGTGATTATATAATTTGTATTATTTAAATTCTAGAATGAGGCAAATATATCTTTTTCAACACCAGTAAAAATGTCATTTGTGCAGATATATTCTCTTATCTGCATAAAGAACATTATAAAACAAATATATAATTTTCATTATGTGCAAAACTGTACTAGTCTACTTTTATTGTCATAACCACAACAAATGTGCGAAATTCATGAAATATATCACTCTTAACGAGCAGATATTCCTTAGTTAATTTTTTTCTATTCTCAATCTTTTTTTTTTTAATAAATTTATTTATTTTATTTATTTATTTTTGGCTGCCTTTGGGGCTTGTTGCTCCATGCGGGCTCTCTCTAGTTGCAGCAAGCAGGGGCTACTCGTCATTGCAGTGCACAGGCTTCTCACTGCGGTGGCTTCTCTTGTTGTGGAGCATGGGCTCTAGGCACACGGGCTTCAGTAGTTGTGGCATGCAGGCTCAGTAGTTGGGGCTCGCGGGCTCTAGGGCTCAGGCTCAGTAGTTGTGGTGCATGGGCTTAGTTGCTCCATGGTATGTGGGATCTTTCTGGACCAGGGCTTGAACCCGTGTCCCCTGCATTGGCAGGTGGATTCTTAACCACTGCACCACCAGGGAAGCCCCTCTATTCTCAATCTTAAACATGAATATTAAAACCAGTTTGTTCTGAATAATGACCGTTAATATAAAGAAAAATAAATAAACGTACAAGGACAGACATTAAAATAAAATTTTAGAATTTTCTAGAATATAATAGCTTGTATTTGATCTTTAAAATAACATCTCAACAATGGGTTATGGTTTTCTTTCTTGGCTTTGGGCTGCACACAGGAGTGACCTATTTTCTCTTGCACCATCAATGAAGTTTTGAGGATGTCTGCTTTGATATCTTTTTCTTTGTATCTTTTTTTTTTATAAACCAGAATTTTTAGTATCTTTTTATAGTTTTGGCATCTTTCAAGTAATCATCTTCCATTTTCTTTGATTTTTTCTTTACAAAAGGAAACAAAAGAGGAAAATAGTTTCTGCTCCCTTTTTATATATACTATTTTCTGAGTTGGCATTCTCTTTTTCAGTTAGAACCTGTTACAACTAGTTCAATTCAAGATCTTCAGCATCTTGGTTCTGGGGCAAGAATGAAGAATGGGGAATACAAAAGCTAGAACATGGAATGATTCCCAGGTAGAAAAATAACATATACATAAAGGCACAGCTGTCAGAAATTTTGGACACCTTAGGGTATTCTTCACTGACCTGCATTACGTGTACTGGAGAGAACAAAGATTAGCATGGAATTATAGGTTAGAACCATACTGTGAAGAGCCCTGTATAGGTTAGAGTTTATAGCAAACAAAAACAGAAATATTTTCCAGATGCAAGGGTAGGAAAAAGTATGCATAGGTTGGTAAATCTTTGAAAGGGATCAACATGACACTGCAAACATAGATGTGTAAATTCTCGGTGTATGAAGGCAAAAGCAGCAGAGGAATGCATAGACCATGACTCAGATTTTACTTACAGAAAAACATATCAACACACTAAGTTTTCTAGCATATCTATATTCAAATACAGATAGAATAATATATTACTATGACTGGTTAATTGAGTTGTAGGAAAAATTGATTAGAATTCAATTAGTAACAACCCCAAAGTCTCATTGGCTGATGATGAAAAAAATTAATGTTTTCTTACCCATGAATTGGTGAGCAGCAGGGGTGGTGATTAGGTTCAGGTGTCCTCCAAGTGTCTTTGTTCTCCTTAGACCAATGACTTCCCAGCACAAGCATTCTCAGAGCAGATGGCAGAATCACTACAGGGGCAAGTGGGAAAAGGTGATGCCTATTAAACGTTCATCTTGGTACTAGCACTTCGTCTCTTCTCCCCACATTCCATTGGCTAAAGCAAATCGTGTGGATACACCCAACAGCAATGGGGTGGGATTATATTCTCAGTTAATGGAGGTAACTAATGATGGGGAAGAAAGGAATAACTGTAAGGAAATAACATAAACTTTCAGCCTGTTGGAGGGACAATTTGTTTGTGGTGAAACAATATTCAGTGTTATCAACTTTACAAGTTAATATTTCCATAAAAGCCAAAACCTAAGTACAGTTATTAAGCCCCACCCAGAAAACATGTGTATCCTAATTTTCTATCTTTCTAGTTTCTTCCACAGAAAACTTCAAGTGTGATTTGACTAAGGTATGTCTCCTTTTAGTCTGGTATAAAAACTTAGACTTAAGAAACAAACTTCTAGCTATTAAATTTCCAGAATTATTATTACTTTTTAAATCATGAGGACATCTAAAATAGATTAGGTACGTGGTCATGTATTCCACTTGCTTGTATGTCAACCCTAATGGTGTCCCTTATATCAATGGTTTCCAAACAGTGGTGAGTAAACAAAAAGGAGTTTCAAAATATCTTTATAAATATTTTAAGTGTTCATTATGGCCATGTTTAATATATGTATGCCTCATCACTTCGTTTTCAAGTGATTTATTAAAACTTCAAAAAAATTGGCATTCCAGAGAAATACGTCCTCAAAAATAAAAGAACCATTGTTCTTGGCACATTTTTATACTTAAATATATTTTAGAACTATACTTAACAAGCAACTTATCAGGTATTGTGGTTTCTATCCAAACATATGTTGCTTTTTTCAGCACAGACATCTTACATTATGAATGCAATTTTTGTTCTCTTTTAGATAATTCTCCTCTAAAACCTTTAACAACATATTTATTTTTATTAATAATAATATAACCTTTAATAATATATTTTCAAAGCTAAGCAAATTATAAATAAAAGAAGCCTACTTGAATTTCCCAAATGCAAATTATGATGTAATTGGCTACATGGATCATCAGGCCATTCCATCACAAAAATGTCCTGTGATATTAAACAATAGACTGAAAAATTTCTCAGAGTCAACTTAAAGTTAAATATTATATCTCTGTGGTCTTCTAATATCAAAAGAAAGTTGAAAAAAAGTAGAGTACATATCTACAACATAAGTCAACGTGTTCATCTTCACAGTAATCTTTATAATCATTTTGAACACAGTATAAAAATATTAAAGAAAATTTTACAGTCTTCTGCTAATTTTTAAAAGGTAAGCGCTGTGTTTTATTATGGCTGAATACATAAAGAATTCTCTCTCTCAACACATACACAATATTTAAAAGTTAAAAGTTACTATATAGAAGCATTTCACATATAGGTAAATAGTTATATGAATAAAACTACTAAACAAATAAATACTATTATACAAATAAAAATGCCCTCTAAATATTACTTTATACTATATATAATAAATATAATTTTACAGAAAATATTTATTGTATTATAACTATATATTATTTTATACATCATATATGATCATATATTACATAGAATATAATTAGATTATAAATATAATAAATAAATATATTATACATATTATAAAATGTAAATACAATACATTTATTATAAAAGTACACTATAAATATTATTAAAGGGACAGTAAAATGGTCTATTATTTGAGAGTAGCATATCTAGAACATATCTAAATACAAATGAAAATAATGAATAGTTAATATTAAGATAAAGAAGATCACAATTTTTTGTTGTAGATAAATTCTGCAATCTTGACATTCTAATGGTTACTCCTAAATCGGTGAAGACAAAATCAACTCTGAATATTTACAAGGTTTCACAATAATACATTAGCTCAACTAAGGAAAATGCAAATTTTCACATTGACACCAAAATTAGTGACTATAAGGAGCTTATTGTCTACTGTTTCTCATCTGGGTTTCCCTGGAAATCACCCCAAAGCAAAAAAGTGTACAAATACAAAATAATGGTGAAAAAATTGGTATTTAAGACATTTTCCTCCCCAAAATTTGCATGATAAATTCTTTCTAAAAACGTTTACTCATTCTTCAATTACCACATAATGTGAGGAGTTCCACTGCAATGAGAATATAGATATTTTAACACATTTAATAAAGACAAAAGTAAAATAGGTTGATATTATTCATCATTATGCATAAAATTACTTATTTTCATTTATACTTATGAAAAACTCATACACTAGTGGGAATATTTTCTATTAATTTACCTCAAATTTAATTTGAAACATCTGATTCTAGTAACTCACATTACGCATTTTATTTATTGGTGCTCTGACTTTCAACGGTTAGTTTGAGAAGGTGAGTAATTTTTTAAAATTCAATTTTAATAACATTTGCGTTGATGAACCTTTTTAGTGTTTTTGTTTCTACAAAGCAGCAGACAAATTATGAAAAAAAAGTGAGTTTTTTAGGAAATTTATACAGATTTGTTTAAAAAGTTAACAAATATGATGATAGTAACATTTATTTTTTAATAAATTAAACCTACTGGTTTCAAGTTGACTGATTGTGGCTAACATTTTGCTATTTAATAAAAGACAGTAGGAGTCAATTAAACAGTCCTGTTACGTATATTTATTTTTTATTACAGAGTATATATTTTACTACTGTTATTTATTTATGTAACATGGTTTTGAAAGCTTGAAAACAACATTATTTTTTCTGCCAGCTTTATTTATTTTTATCTGCTACTCAAGAAGGATTTATGTATTTTTCATTAGAGCTAAAAAACAAAGTTTGATAGTGCTGAAACTTGTTAAATTTAGCTTGTGTATTCTGAAATGATGTGATTAAAACTTTTTAGAGGTTTAAATTAGAATATAGGAAAGCTAAATTGAATCTCTAAATTGAAGTTTTCTGTTTCAAAAATCAGAGATGTTTCTGCATTAAAAAATCTAATTTGACAAATATTTACCATGCTCCTCCTAAATAGCAGATTCTTGAGGAGTTCACAGTGAAGGGAAGGATATTTTGTACCTTACTGTATTTGCAATTGGTTGCTTAATGTTAGAAGTTTACCACCAATATATCCAGTGATTCACTGCTGCTTGTTGGTACCTGAAATTCCTACTAATAAGTCCCTTATATGGGCTTATCCAATGTCCAAGTCAAGTAGGTGACCAGGGAAAGTTAATGATTTGCTGTTAATTAGAACTAAATTAGTTCAATGCATGCTAAGAAGAAACGAGTCGAGGAGCTGCTTGCAATCAATTTTGCTCTTATTCCTGAGGTGGAGGGGGGCAAATTCAAGGAGGAAAGAAGGCAGGTAGGTGATCCTCGTCTAATCTCCTTATGAACATAGTAATAACTGACCTTTTGGCAAACAAATTAATGCAAAAGAGTCTTTCTATAGCACAAAAGATATGCTATATAATATCTTTAAAAGATATGCTATATAAATATAGATTTATATTCTATAAATATACTGAATGTCAGATGTCCATGATCTAAGATTACTTAAGACAAACATACTTGGAATCTATGGGTGAATTAAGCATGGCTCTATGGAAAATGTCACATAAGCTGTATAACTATCTGAATAGAAAAGGGAGGTACTTTGTAACTGAATCTGGTCCTGACTGTGAGGAGATTGTACACTTTCCTAACTTGAGACCTCAACTTTTACTTGGGCAAGAGGGTGCATCTGTTGTAGGTAGAAAGGCACACTAAAAATTCCTATACCTCACCCTTGATCACTCATGACACTTAAAAGCCTATTTACTTGAAATTATTAATAAAGGCTAAAACTGAATAAGATCTCTGATTTGTGTGAGTCTGATTTGACAATCTGATCCTTCATGTTAACTCATGCTTAGCAAGTGTTTTGTGGGATTGGCATGAAATTTATTTCCTAATGATGAAGTGTACACAGAAAGAGACTTGCTTCCTTGTCCATTTCTAAGTAAAGTGAAGAAGATACTGTTTTTAAGAAAATCTATAAAACGTTTTTGACTTTTTTTTTAAGCTTTATGCTCTCTTCAGATCTTTTTAGAAAGTTTCCAACTAAGATAACATTTTGGAAGCATAGAGATGTCTATGATTTAGGTAATAAAATCAATTGGTTTGTTTGTTTTCAGTTTAACTAAAATGTACTATGAGATATTTGGTTTAAAAATTCATTGTGAATTTATATGCTCATCGCAAAATTAATCAGACAGAGGTGAGTTTTCTCTAGGAAGCTTTGCTCTTGTTTGTTTTCTTGTGCTTATTTTATTTTATTTATTTTTGGCTGCATTGGGTCTTAGTTGTGGCATGCGGAATCTTCGTTGAGGCATGCAAGATCTTTCGTTGCGGTGCGCGGGCTTCTGTCTCATTGTGGTGTGCGGGGTTTTTTTCTCTCTCTAGTTGTGGCGCACAGGCTTCAGGGCATGTGGGCTCTATAGTTTGCAGCACGTGGGCTCTAGTTGAGGCGCCTGGGGTCAGTAGTTGTGGTGCACGGACTTAGTTGCCCTGTGGCATGTGGGATCTTAGTTCCCCCACCAGGGATCGAACCCGCATCCCCTGCATTGGAAAGTGGATTCTTTACCACTGGACCACCAGGGAAGTTCCTCTTGTGCTTATTTTAATTTCAGTCTAAATGCAGTATCTCTGTTGTTGAAAATGTGCACTCTTAGCACACTTGGTGCACGTATTCCCTGCATTCAAGGGCCCCTCAGGAATACTGGGCAGCTGCCTTCCCTCTATTGGTTCTGCAACTTCTCTGGGCTTTCCTCCCACCTGATGTACTTTCACTGCATATCTATTTATATAATTATTGCCATTTGAAAAAGGACAATTTCCATTTATTCTATTTGCTTGGATCTCATACCTACATTCCAAAATGAGAAATCTAAATGTCTAATATATTTGTAAATTGTTATCAATGATCTAAAAATATGCAGTGTGGTGGAGAAGAAAGATAACTCTTTATGAAAAATAAAATATGTGGTATAGAGTACAAGATATGACACTCACTTAAGATATAATTGCAAGCTACAAATTTCAGGGAGATGTTTTCCTGGATAAATGAGAGGATAAAAATCATATTTTTAAATCAATCATTGTTATTAAGCTACCTACTTCTGAAGAAGATGCAAATATATAACTAAATAAATGATACAAGTGACAGGAATTACAGGTACTGGTTTAAAACAATGGGTCAGGTATTGTGACCAAGTGAGGCCATTTATTCAGTATACTCAGATGGTCTGTCAACTACCATGAAAATTTAACCAGATAGTTTTTCAAGCTCAAGTTTTCCAATGCCATTTTAAAATAATGAGTGACAATTTAAGGAAATGTTACTGTTAAAGTTTTTATTTCTCTCAGTTACCAAATGCATTTTGACTTTGTAATCAGTACTCTGAGAGATTGCTTTTCTTTTTTCTTTGAGATGAGCCAGATGGTGGCATTATTTTCATTCGAAATGTAGCTTTGAACTTTATTATCTAAATATTTTGGTTATTTCTGTCACAGTGGATTTTGAGTGGTGTTTTCATGCCGATTTCCATTCTCACAAATTTTTCAAATGTCTATTCTAGTTTGGACATGTTGCTAAGAAATAGGGATAAAAAGATGAATGCTGCCTGCCCTTGAAAAACATATTTTGCTCCAGGAGGCAAATCATGCAAAGAAATAATTAAAATTATAATTTTTATATTCTTCTCTAGAAATACATAGAAACTACAAAACTGTTACAAATTACAGCAATTACCTCCATCTATTTCTGTCAGGGAAATAAGGTAAAGCATAAAGGGAAAGTGACACCTGACTTGGGTTCTAAGGAATAGGTGTTTACTGAGCAAAGGTAAAGGATATTTTGGACGGAAGAGAAAGTTTGTGTAGCCTTAGAGGGAAGCTAGAATGCTGGGTGGTGAGTTTACCTGTAGAAAAGTATTTTGAAAAATGAGCAAAAACAACCGTGAATATAATATCAAGTGAACAAGGTCAAATAGATGTCAGAGAACAAACACACACATCAGGGTCGAGATGATGGAACAATTTTGGGGGTAAACTATGAGTCTGGGCCAATGGCAGAAGTGTGGATCCCCTGTAACCACTTACTTTTTGGGTTAGAGCCTAGAAATAGAGCAGGAACAGTTGTCCTCTGGCAGAAGGACCAAACCCTTAGACTGTGGGGTTATTTTGACTGCGTGATTAGGAAATCATCATCCCTTCCCTGGCCTGATTAGGGTCGGGATAGAACAGCACTCCAGTGCGCAGGCGCGTGGCTCCAGTCCCGATCTCCCAGCTCAGCACACATAGTTGGAGGAACTATGTACGCTGAGCATACACAGCTGTACGTATGTACGCTCAGTGTGGGCAACCGTCATGGCGTAATCTGGAGGCTAGCTTCCAAGGCTTGTCTTGCATCTGCATAACATGTCAGGCCACTTTCATGATCCTCCATCGCAGCCTCATCCAGGCTTGGCTCCCTCAGAACGATGGTTGGCTTCCATGGACATTTGTAGGAGACCGACCTGCAGAGAATCCACTTTGGACAAGTTAACCCTTAGTTCCTACATATCCCAAGTGTGTAGAACACAGCGTGGCATAAGAGAACCTCTGAATACTTTCATTAGTATTTCCTAATTATACCCAGGTAGTTTGTGGCGTAGCTAGCATTTAAAATCAGGCCTGTTAGAACGCATAGGCGAGGGCCCCGGCGCCATGTTGGGGCCGAGGGGATGGCAGAGAGGCGCTTGAAGCGGCGGGAGCGGGTCTGACCTGGGCTGGTAGGAGCCCCGCGGCTCCCGCCTCAGCGGATCATGACCCGGGCTGCGGCTGCGGAGGTCGCGGTGGCGGGGCCGGTGCTAGAGGTGATGCTGTTTCCGGTGACCAGCCCGGGATCACAACAGATCCCGCCGCTGCCCAAGCACTATGGTATCCCCTCCCCCATCAGTTTAGCACCCCCCAGGGAGACTGCCTGCGTACTCACCCAGAAATTAATTGAAACCCTTTGGGGTTTTTGAAGAGGAAGAGTAACTGTAGCACAGGATTTTAATTTTGGAGAAATTAAATAATCTGGTAAAGGAATGGATACGAGAAATCAGTGAAAGCAAGAGTCTTCCACAAGCTGTAATTGAAAATGTTGGGGGCTTCTCTAGTGGCGCAGTGGTTAAGAATCTGCCTGCCAATGCAGGGCACACGGGTTCGAGCCCTGGTCTGGGAAGACCCCACATGCCGCGGAGTGACTAAGCCCGTGTGCCACAACTAAAGAGGCTGCGCATTGGGACTCTGTGCTCCTCAACGGGAGAGGCCCGCGCACCGCGATGAAAAGTAGCCCCTGCTCGCTGCAACTGGAGAAAGCCCTCGCACAGAAATGAAGACCCAACATAGCCAAAAATAAAAAATATAAATAAATAAATAAATTTTAAAAATGCTTGGGAAAAAGAAAAAGAAATGTTGGAGGGAAAATCTTTACATTCCGTTCTTATAGATTAAGGGTGCACACGAAAGGTGCAGATATCGACACGTTGTGCGTGGCACCAAGACGTTGATCGAAGCGACTTTTTCACCTCCTTCTATGATAAATCGAAACTACATGAAGAAGTAAAGGTTTTAAGGGCTGTTGAGGAGGCATTTGTACCAGTTATCAAACTGTGTTTTAGTGGGATAGAGATTGATATTTTGTTTGCAAGATTAGCACTGCAGACTATTCTGGAAGATTTGGACCTAAGAGATGACAGTCTACTTAAAAATTTAGATATTAGATGCATAAGAAGTCTTAATGGTTGCTGGGTAACTGATGAGATTTTACATCTGGTACCAAACATTGACAACTTCAGATTAACTCTGAGAGCCATCAAGTTGTGGGCCAAATGCCACAATATCTATTACAATATATTAGGTTTCCTAGGAGGTGTTTCCTGGGCGATGCTAGGAGCAAGAACTTGCCAGCTTTATCCAAATGCAATAGCATCAACTCTTGTATGTAAATTTTTCTTGATGTTTTCTGAATGGGAATGGCCAAATCCAGTGCTACTGAAAGAGCCTGAAAAACGGAATCTTAATTTGCCTGTCTGGGACCCGAGAGTAAGTCCCAGCGATAGGTACCATCTCATGCCTATAATTACACCAGCGTACCCACAGAAGAACTCCACTTACCACGTGTCTGTTTCAACAAGGATGGTCATGATTGAGGAGTGTAAGCAAGGGCTTGCTATCATACATGAGATTTTGCTGAGTAAGGCAAAGTGGTCCAAACTGTTTGAAGCTCCCAGCTTCTTTCAAAAGTACAAGCATTATATTGTACTTCTAGCAAGTGCACCAACAGAAAAACAGCATCTAAAATGGGCAGGCTTGGTGGAATCAAAAATCCGAATCCTGGTTGGAAGCTTGGAGAAGAATGAATTTATTACAGTGGCACATGTGAATCCTCAGTCGTTTCCAGAACCCAAGGAAAATCCTGACAAGGAAGAATTTCGTACAATGTGGGTGATTGGGTTAGTGTTAAAAAAGCAAGAAAACTCTGAAGTTCTCAGTATTGATCTCACCTATGATATCCAGTCTTTCACAGATACAGTTTATAGGCAAGCGATAAATAGTAAGATGTTTGAGATGGATATGAAAATTGCTGCAATGTATTTGAGAAGAAAGGAACTTCATCAACTACTACCTAATCACGTGCTTCAGAAAAAGAAAACACACTCGACGGAAGGTGTCAGATTAATAGCTTTGGATGACGGCAGCCTCGACTTGTCTGTAGACAGTGAAGACAGCACGTCTGTGTCTTCACTTCCTGGCTCTATGAAGACTGACCCAGTGACTGGCAGCGCTCAGGGTAGAAGCAGTCCTGCCCCAGCTGTGACGGCAGCATCTGTGACCAGCGTACAGGTTCCCGAAGTTTCCTTGCAACAAGCAAATCCCAGTGACAGCCCAGGGGCGCGTCCAGCAAAAGCATCCCTCAGACTGCCCCACAACCAACTACTTCTCCACCATCGAAGCCCATGGTCACCAGAGTTGTTTCCTCATCATGTCTGGTCAACCATCCACCCAGGCCTTCAGGGAGCACAGCAGCAAACATAGCTAATCCTATCATAGGAGTCTAGAGGACATTGTCGCGTTACAAAGAAGAAAGGACCAAGGAAACCAGAACAGAAGACGAACTTGTCTCATCAAGAGACAACTGTGACTCAGTTGGAAACTAATCAGACAGCAGCTTCTCTGTTGGCCTCACAGGGACCATCCAGTGCAGACCTTCTCAGTACCCCTGCTCTCCCTGCAAATCTTATTTCTATTATCAAGAATTAAATGAAACAGATTGAACTGAGAAAAACAACCTCAAGCGTCCATAAACAGTATCTACCAAGTCAGCCTGCTATCTTCAAATGCTAAAGGAGGAGGATGAAGGGTACCAAACTAGATATAGTTCAAAATAGAATTGTTAGGCTTATTTGATGACTTCCTTTATTGGGCTAATCTTGATCAGAAGTCCAGGTTAGTATGTGAAGCTAGAAGTACCGTTATTAATGTGTCAGATTATTTATGTGTCAGCCACAGTTACGCTAACTATTTCAAAGGACTCCTGCCGTTTAAGAGGAAAAAAACCCTCCAGCTATACTTGTACCCATGACTGACATCGGGACTGGATTGATGTCTGATGCATTGTTGGGGAAAGTTTGCAATACAAACTGGTATCAGGAAAAAAATAAAAAATAAAATCAGGCCTGCTAGACTTTTCAGCACACATCTTTAAATACTATGCCATGATGACCTTAGCATCAGTTACTACATATTCATTCATGCTGAGCTTTATCACTAGTCACTACAGGAAGGACAAAGATAAATAAGGTAATGTCTTTTTTCTGCTGTTTCCTTACGCAGTAGGACTAAATGTACCAAGAAGCAGAAGAAAGGGATTACTTATCCTTTCTGTTGCAGTAAATAAATGGAAGAATCACATACAACACATTTTATAAATATGTGTTGACTAAAGATAATATTCAAAATCAAAAATTATAAAATATGCTGAACATATCTTTGAAATAAAATATGTTTATTATAACTACCACAGTTGCTGAAAATTGTGTCTGCCTTTCTATTCATTCTTCTGGTTACAAAACTTACACACATTAACACGCCGTGTTAATTAGCCTATGACTGTGGGCATAGGACTAAGTCAGGTGATCGAAGGTCTTCCCCAGCATATTTCTAAGCATGGATGATAGAAAACAATCTTTTTCTAATGCTCTTAGACTATAAACCTAGGGTTCTAGGAAAGTGTTTCCACAACCATTCAGAGTATCTTTATCATGCTTGGAGAATTAAGTGATATGACAGGGAAGTAAAGACAAAAGGGAGATAGAAACAGAGTAGAGAAACCTTGGTTCCAGTAGTGACATTGGGTCAGTTTCCTACATGCTCTTTTGAAGTATGCTAATCAACGATCCTCATAGTGTAGTTGAGGGATTTTCCCCACTTGTAACTCTATTCTTGACCAGTACAAATATATTTTTTGGAATTTCTGGGCTAAAACTTGAAGGAAAAAAAAGAATGAAGACTAAATGCAGTGGGCATGAAGTGATTATTGAACAAAATGTCAGAAGTTGTACCTAGGGGGATTATCTGACAGAGTTCATGCAGTTGGGAGACATTTTCGGTTCAGAACCACCCTGGGAGTTATTTCCCCAAATAATTCCCAAAGCATTACAACTAGTCTATTAATGCAATGGAGGAGACGAGAGTGCACAGGATAGACTCCATTTCTGGACACAGGATATTCAAAGCATGCTGGAGGCTGTGGGTGCTTTTACAACATGTGTGACTGAAAACAGAGATAGCTAAAATAGTGGAAATACATAAACTTTGAACTAAGCTTACAATTTTCTCTTTCTTTGTTATTAAAGGGAATATTGCCAAGTGAAGTGGAGTAGACCAAGATTATCATAAAAGAAAAATTATAAGTGAATCAGAACCTCTGACTAAAATAGTGGAGTAAAGATGAATGTGGAATTTAGGCTTTTACTCAAGTTTCTGGACTTGGTGACTGGTTACATTCTAAGCACACCAGCCAAGATAAGAAATGGATAGAAAGAACATATTTTGTTGTGAAAGTGATTGGTTCCATTTGTGGTATTTTGAGCTAATTTTGATTACTAATAAAATGCATTCAATTGGATACACTTGTATGTGTCAATCCAAAGCTGGACAAAGAATCACGACTAAGCTTTATGATTATTGGAGCATATAGTATAAAAGAAATAACTTAAGTCCTACCAAGCCTTAGAGGAGCATGGAAATCCAGGGAAGACATAGGTCTCTACTTTAGGAAAACACAATATGCTGAGACCTCTGTATACATTTTAGATGATTAAATTCTCATCATTTTTAAATATTCTTGATTTTCTACTATTATCTATAATTTGTATCTTAATGTGTTCTAAAATACAACAAACTCAAACATAATGCTTCATCTATAAAAACCACTACTTAGCTGGGCTAACCACTCTAAGTTTCTAAAATGCTTTGTACTTATTAGTTGAAATCTGTCTACCTGGTTCATGTATCAATCTTTGAATATATCTGAAAAAAATTGAAACACTATAAAGGCAAATAAACTAAAAAGACTGAACCCTCAAAAAATGAGAATTTGGTAAACTTTGATTCCATTTTAACTTTAATATATACATATGCATATAGCTACAAATAGGCAGATAGATAATCCATATTTATTCAGTATGTAGATATATACTATGTATCTATAATACATCTATGTATACAAACACTAGACAGAACTAATACATACTGTAATCCTGTTACTAATATTAAATCTTAGACCAAGATATTAAAAAGACAGCACAGTTAGGAAGCTACTGGAATTCTTTCTGTTCTGAGTAATTCTATATCCCAGGCTGGTTTTGTTATTGTTCGTTGTCTTGACACTCCTATTCTCACCCCAGATGACACTGGCTGTTATCATCTCTCTTCTGGTTTATTGCAGTCGCTTCTACTCTCCTCCCTAACTCCAGTCTTTCTTTGGCTTAGAAATTTTCTCCACTTAACTGAGGAAGAAATTGCCTAAAACATAAATCTGACCATGTAGTTATAAAACCTAACTCATTAACAATGTTCCATTCCCTCAGAGAGGGAAAAGAGTGAACATTTGGTAAGTAACTGCCATGTGGGAGAAATACAGAGGAGTCTTGCAGGGATTGACTGAACTTCATTGCCTCATTTCTCTGAAGCTGTTATGGAAGAACAAATATAAACAACAGGCAAGTATGGAAACAGAAACACCTGTAAATAAAATATATTTTGTGTGTGTTTATAAACCAGATGTTCAGAATGCTTCATTAAAAAAAAATGTATTTGAAGATGACTCAATTGGTGTTAAAATCACAGGAACTCTGGTAAATTGTATGAATCTATCTCAGGATAATCTTTCCATTTTTTTGCTCTGTCTTAAATCTCTTCTCTTTCCTAAGGACTTTACACTGTAGATTATTTCTTCTCCCTCTTGTATATTTATCTCCCTTCCCTTTCAACAGGATAACTCTTCTTCAAGTTAAATTCATTTTGCTCTTTCTAAAATTTTTAAAAATAAAATAGATGATAGATGATAGATAGATAGATAGATAGATAGATAGATAGATAGATAGATGATAGATAGATAGATAGATCTCCCACTTGATCTTTCATGGTCTTGAAGCTACTGCAATCTCTCTCCTTCCTTTCAAAACCAGGAATCCATAATGTTATGTTCATTCTCCGATCTCCCATTAGTTCTTTAAGCCACTCCTCTCTAGCTTATACCATAACATGCTTCTGGAAATGGGAAGTCTCTCTAAACCCAGTGGATATTTTGACTGCCTCATCTTACTTAGCTTCTCAGAAGCACTCAGACCTGTCCACAACTCCCTATATTTTGAAGTTTTCTCTTCTTGGATTTATGATGCAAACTTTTCCTGGCCTTCATAACTATTTTACTTCTATTGAATGATGACATTCTGCAAGTCTCAGCCTAGCCTGTGACTCTTCATCTAATATTTTTATGTACATCTCTCTATAGACAAATCACAAACTTAAGTTTAATCTAGATCAGTCCAGCTCCACAGAATGTTCCAGTATCATAGGATTGTTTTATATCTGTACAGACCAAAACAGTAGTCACTAGCTACATGTGGCTATTGAGCACTTGAAATGTGGTGAGACTGATTTTTTTCATTTTATTTAAATAGCTAGAGGCTACTGATTGGATGTATTTTGTCTTACCTCTTGGAATCACTGAAAACTACCTATTACTAAAGAAACAAGATGGAATTTTCCTTCTATCTGCATTTCTTCCATATTCTGCCACTTGTCTAGTTACGTAAATTGAAAATCCAAGTCATCATGGGCATTGACCTCTTGTATTTCCCTATAGATATTCCTTTCTAAATATCTCTCAGTCCACTTCCTCCATATTTACCACCCAGTAGCCACCCAGTCTAAACCACCGCTATTTCTGCGTGTTTTGGCAGCAACAGCTTCTCTTACTCTTCTCTAAATCCTTCTCTAGACAGCCACTTTAGTCTTGATGAAATCAAATCTACTTGTACGCATTTGCTCTGTCCTCATCCCTACCTACCCAATTTGAAACTTTCTGAAAGTTATATTTGCTGTAATGTGAAGAAAGAACACCTTAAAATGGCCTGTGGAGCCCTACGTTTCCTGACCATCTCTACCCCACTGGTGTCTTTGCTAATCATGCTTTCCCTTGCTCAATGTCTAGGCAATGCTAAATATACAATTATTTTCAATATCTGTATACCCTTTGCTAGCTTATAGAGCACGTTTGTAAAACTTATCAAATTTAATGCCCACATTCTCCCAAACGTCTCCTATTATAGCCACACAGTTTTGTTTTGTAGTTTTGTTTTGTTTTCAGCTCCTTGAACATACCATACTGCCTTCAGTCACAGGGTCCTGGCACTTATTTTCCTCTTTTTCATTGCATCCATCCTATGTAGCAAATTCCTTCTAATCTACCTTCATTTTTTCATCAATTTTTCAAGAATCTAATGAGGTTTAAGTTTTGGAGACTCTCACTTGCATGGGCTACTTCTAAGATGCCCTGTGCCTGATTTGAATTATTTTCCTTAAAGTGGGACTGCAAATTGTATAAGATTTGGGTCATAATAAACCTGGATCCAACAATGGCCACAATATACAATAACTTTACTTCTAAACTTTTTTAAAAGCCTGATGATTGCTCATTTGCATGAATTCTGTTAATGAATTGGGAGGGGTTTCAGTAACCTAGTCTTTAAAT